>NC_142670.1:40589181-40889181 GCF_964200805.1 Pocillopora damicornis
TTTGATTTTTTTTTCTTTTATGATGGAATCATTTGGTTGTAAGTGCATTTTAGCCAATCACAAGATGTCAGAATATTATGCAGAGCCATCCAGGTTGCTGTTGCAATATTCACTTCAATTGGCAGCAGAATTCCAAAAAATATATTTCCTGGAAACAGAAGTTTCACTGTAATTGAATTTGAACAGTACAAACTAGATGAGTTGAAAGCAAGGCATTGTTTATTCATGTTTTTTGTTGTTGTTGTTTTTTAATTTAATTTAACAGAAATTACAGATGAAGTTCTGAGCAAAGAAAAAGGCTGGTTTCCTCGACATTGTGTTGTGAGAATAGACGAAGAAGAGTCCGCTTCCAAGAAGGATGATTAATGTGTCTGTTGCCATTATATTTGTGGACATCTATTTCTCTTCTGTTCAGGCTATTCTTTTCCAAATGCTGTTGAATAACGTTATCTGCTTTTAATGTTGGTTGGATTTATATCAAAATGATGTCTTTGAGTAAATAAACCTAAAGGACAAGCTATTGTCAATGTCACGTTTTCTTACAATTTAAAGCCAACAGTTGTTCAAGCGTTACACTGGGCTTGTGTTGGTTTTCTAGTTATTTGTACCTTGTTTTGATAATCTCACCAACCACAAAAAAACTGAACTTACTGTAAGTATTTCCTTACGTTTAATCTATTCCTGCTTCATTTTGTTATGTGGTCATCAGTGGAAATGATGGTATTTTCTTTTTTCTAAGATACTTTGCACTCCTTGCGGGCCTATGTGATTTTGGACTGTACAAACGCAATATATTCCGATCCACCTTGAGAAAATTAATATTCGTGAAGATGTTCTACGCACCTTGGGGGGGCTAAGCTGTGGTGTGGAACCTCCCATGGGACAAATCTTGTGTCTATTTCTTCCATGTTATCTGCCTAGCCTGGCCTCAAAATACGTCGAGGAAGTTTTTGAAAAAAGGAATTGAAAATATAGGTTTGCATATCCAGGCCTCTTTCAGTGTTCCCAGTGTGTTAAGTAGTGATAGGGCATTCAGCCAGAACTTTTTCGGATTTGTTTTGTTCGATTTGCGTACTTGAAGATTAGATTTCCTTGAAACCTTGTAATCTTTTTATCTGCTTATCTTCGCGTGTTGGCAGCGATCATGCGCTTATAGACAAATTGAAAACAAGGAGATGCTAGTATTGACGCACTCGAGGATTAAGAAGCCCAGAATAGTCTGTGAGATGAAAAAAAAAAAGAAAAGAAACACTCCATTGCCGCGCGGTTGTGACCCACCCTCTCATTAGGGTCGGATTGCGATGAATTGTTGTTAAACCTCATCTATTGTTAAATTCTGCCCAGTTGTATGTAAGATCTCAAAAGTGACTGTCTTTGGGTGTCAGACAGGATTGTATTGTGGAACAATACACGAGGAGAACAAATATTTAAACTATACACAAACACTTCAGGCCGATGTACGCACGCGCGGTTCCTCGATAGAACGCGTTATATAGCTGGACATGTGACTCAGGACGAGATCGACATTGCAACTTCACCCTGCTCGGAAGTAAAAAAGCACCGCGTTTCTTTCAGCGTAGGAAGAACAGGTGATGCCGATGGAGTGTTTGCATTTGTGCCAGATTTTTCAAGGTAAGATTTCACTCGAGCGAAACGAAAAGTAAATATTATTGTCGACGCATTGTCAAATGAATGAATATAATATTTCGTGAGCTAATTCGCTTCGATTTCTTCACGCTGGTCTTGATAACAAGTTAATAGGTTACAAATGGCATCCATGTAGATATAATCTGACATATAGCGACCTTTTTTCGATGTTTCCGTATTTATTTGTGATGTTTTTGCTGATGGATTCGATTCCAGGAATGAAATTATTAAATTATGAATTGGAGAAGTGTTTATATTTTTGACGTACATCTTCGCCAAATTTGGTTTTCACGCCGTTGATTAATTTCGCTGTAAGAACGTGATGATTTTGCCTTCATGCTACCAAGGTTTTGACGTAAGTCGCCAAACTTATGCCCCATCATCAAAAATCTCGGAGTAAAGTCGGATAAAGTAACTCACATTTACAGAAAATTATCAAAGCTCAATTCACTTTTTTCTGCTACTCATAAAATTTTGTTCGATGTGAAATTTCTTAAGGTTAGGCGTTACAAAAACAGGCATTACATAGATCCAAAATTTAGGCGTCTGACACGATGATCGATATTGGATTCGTGTTGTTCCTTTTGTGGTCACTCAGTTCATGTTATTGTACATGGAACTTTTGTTGTTCTAAACGGATTGACGAACAAAAATAAGGTGACAAATGTATCATTTTTATAAGAATTTCTGTAGCAGTTCACTATAGAATTATATATTGGGTTGACTGGGGCAATTTTGACAGGGCCTCCTATTTTTGTAAACTTCTGAAAAAGGGTGTTTCTAGAAAATTTCAAACATAACTTTTTTTTTATCCTTACCCCACTAGGGTTGGTGGGAAGAGGGGAGACCTGGGAATTAATTGGGATATCTACTCCCTTGAGAGGAGATGGGCAAAAGGTTGAGGCTGTGGTGTAATACATTTGAACAAAATTCTCATTTTCTTTGTTAGATGACTTACTGAATTGCTATAGATCCAATGGTTGTTTATGAAATGCTGACTCATTCATCTTTTTGTTTCTTAGATGTGCTTTGTAATCCAGCCTTGACAAGGTTGTGAACTTCTGTTGCAAAGTAATGGAGTCATCTGCCCAAGAGTCCTCACAACGTGACACTCCTCGTGAGCTGGACTTATTCGGAGAAGAAGCATTGGAAGAGATTCTTGACTCCTATGACAGTCTACGGGTGCAGATTGAGCAACTTCAGTTGCACTGTGAAAAGCTAGTAACAGACAAAGCTACAGTTGATCAGTTGTTGATTGATAAAGAGAAAGAAAATCAACTTGTCAAAGAAAAACTACAAGAAGAAATAAACAACCTTAGAAAATTAAATATACAATTGTTATCATCTCAGAACACAACTGAAAAAGGTAAGAGAAACATTTTTTTTCAGGAAGATTTTAAGCTTCATCAATTTATCAAATGAGTACCTTTGCTTGGTATGAAGTTTTAAACAGTGCAGAATTGCAAAAAAAATTTTAGAACTTTTCTGAACAAAGTATACTAAATAAATCTCAGTTATTTAAAAAGGTTCACAAGGATGCAAGAGTCAAATAGCCAGGAAAGCATCAACTTGAGTGTTATATTTAATCTTATGACATTTACAGGATTCTTCTTTCACTGAAAATTTCTTTGTCACAGATTTGAGTCATTCATCAGGCTTGGTGAAGGAAATCTTTGATTCTGATCAAGTGTATCAAAAAAAATTGGAAGCAGATGCTAAGGTATGTAGAAGTCGTCAGGAAGGAAAAAAAAACGTATATTCAAAGTGATTCATTGACCAGCATTATGAATGAGTGAGTGAGTGAGTCACAGACTAATTGACTAAATCACCAACCAGCTGGATGAATGGCTGACTCAGGTACTCTGGCAAAGGGCTAATGCTTGGTATGTTAGCTTCAGAGACTCCTTATGGTGGCCAATTGGCATTATCAATTCAGTTGAATGACTGTGAGTGATGAAATGACTGACTGACTGACTGGCTGGCTGGCTGACAGAACAACTGGCTGACTTATTTGCTGATATGTTGGGAGTTGGAGTTACAAACTAACTGACAGACTCACAGACAAATAACTAAACAGATTGACTAACAGTCTGACTGATGTACTGACCAAGCCACAGATGAATTGACTGATTAAGTTGCAGAGTAATGGACCAGACTGACTGGCTGACAGACAAACTGACTGAAAGACTAATTGGGGGATGGGCAGTCAGACCATTATACTGATTTGTTTTTCTCTTTTATTTTGGTTTTCATCGATAGGTGGATGCACTCCAATTAAAGTTATTAGAGAAGGACAAACACATTTCAAACTTGGAATGGCAGCTAGTTGATTCTGATGCTACAATAGCATCACTGCAGGCAGAGAGGGATCGTCTAGCATTGGAGCTTGACTGTACTTTAGCTAGAGAACAAGAATCAGACCTTCAGGCTCTTGGTGCTGTTGGAGACATATCTGGGTACACTGATCCTTTAGATAATTCAGATTATGGTTTGGTCGAGTCTGGATTTGTGGATGATATGCCTATACGACGTGTTAGGAAGCAGCCTCGGCGGCACCTGAGTGATTTGACTACACGTGGTACCTCTCACTTTGATGACTTTGGTGCAATTGTTGCTGGACATGTTAGCCTTTCAGATTACGATGTTCCTACATTAACAGATAAAGAATCATATGGTCTTGGAGGTCTACGGAGAGCAACAAACTTCAGCAACATTAATAACATAGATGCATGTGAGAAGTTTCACAGTGTGACACCACAGTCTTCCTCAAGCAATGTTCATCTGCAGGATTGGGAAAGTTTTGATGAGTCTGATGCAAAGCAGTCATCATCATTGAACAGAAAAAAATGGGACAGACTTTCTGATGTGTATGACCACACAGACAGGGGTGGTAGTGATCTTAAAAGTGAAAAAGAAGACATGTGGACCTTCACTCCTGATAGTATTATCAATGTATCAACTGGTAGGTCCAGATATTGGTCTTATCAGTACTTAACTCCACAAGTTAAAATTTTACTCTTGCCTGTAGAACAGGCTGTAATTTTTTTTGTCTTTTCAGGCCTTTTCTATTAAAAGGGGCTAAGTTTCTAAAGAAACTTTGGTGCTGCATTGGTAGGAGAATATAACAAGATAATTTTGTAACTTCAACTGAGTTGATAATGTAAATTGGCCACTGCAAGGAATTTCAATGCTGATGTTTCAAGCATTAGCCCTCCATCAGAGCCTGCAGCAAATTGCAAGCTCTCACATACCCCTTTTTTAAATTTTGCCATCACAACAAGATATTATTGATGAAACCTGCCTAACTCTAGGTTTGGTTTTTTTGTTTTTTGTTTTTTTGAGACACAGGAGAAAGATACTACCAATTTGAAGATATTTGGTTCTCTTGCTTGATATTTACAACAAATCAGAAGCACAACTGTGGTGTTTTGTTGCAGGTGAGGAATTGTCACCTTTACCAGGGGAGTCAAACTTTTTTCGGAGGTTCTCCAAGGACAGTAATATACCGTCTAATGACAACACACCACACAAGGGAACAAAAAACATTCAGAGGGCAGAGTCTCTGCCTTCTGACAGAAGGAGAGTGGACTTCAACTCTGGAACGCATCAAAAGACAGCTAGTCAACCCATAGGCAAAACTGATTCATTTATTCTTCAAACTAATTATAACACGCAAACATCCAACAATAACAAAAATGTATCTAGCAAAAAGCTGGAGGAATACCACAAGTGGAAGGTGTCTGGTTTTAAGGGTGACCCCCCTGCAAAGCTCAAAATATCACAGTGAGTTGTTGTTGTTGTTGTTTTTTTTTTTTATCACATGCCATTGAATCTGAAAACTTGACATTTTTTGAGATTTGAAATTTTAAGGTGGCTGATATGATTTTTAAAGATCATGACACCTGAATATGTTATTTTATATTATAAACTGAATATACATGCAGTTTGATTGGTTCTTACCTATAATCTATCAGAGGACAGACACATAGATGAGATCACCACTACTTGCATTTTTCATCATACAAAGCAAATCAATTCCATGTTGCCGTGAGCTTGTTCAGTGACAGATCATACCAGTGACACACTTTGTTACACCTTAATGTGTTCCTTTTTTTTGTACTTACCACATTTTGACATCATCTTTGATCTACTACACAACAGAGGCAACTCAGAATCTATTTGTTAAATAAACCAGTTCATATAGGGGCTGTGGTACATTAGCTTTTCCCCCAGCAATAGTTTACTGGAGCATGTACCCTATGATTAAGCAGCCACAAACAGACTTAATTAATATTGTACACCAAATTCTTTGAACTTTGAGTGTTGGGTTATTGTTGTGTGAAATTTCCCAGATGATGGCAGTCCCCATAAGCATTGCTGTTGGTTAACTAGTGGGCATCATTTTGACAACCCAGGGAAATTAAAGGGTGAGAGAGTCAAGAGATGATGACTTTAGTCTGGCTGCCACTAAAAATACCCCTCTCATATCTGTCTTCATTCAAGGGATTGCACTCTACAAGATGGTCAAATATTTTTGTGTGTCATTATTAATGCTGTCATTTTCAACAATCGTGCAAACCATGTTGCACTAGGTGATCTAACTCTACCCTATTTCTCCTTCCCAGATGCTGACTAAAGATGGAGGAAATTAGTGAATTTCAAGTTTAAATCATTGTGAGATGTTACTGCTACTTGCAAGACATTACTGCAGTTATTTTCAGTTTTATTTTGCACCAAAATATGTTTCTTTTCCACTCAAGATTTTAATTTTTTGTTGATGGTAGCCAAGTCTTCAATAGTGTGGGCCAGTAGAAGAGTTCAAGAATAAATTGATGGCTTTAATTTTCTGTGAAGAAGAAACATGTCCAGTGACAGTTCTTACTGTTTGTCTAATGGTGATTGAGAGTTGTTCAGATTAATATATAGAATTTAATGTACATTGTGTACTTCTTAGAAAGATGAGAATTGTGGGACAAATCCTAGCTTCTATGTAAATGCATGATGAAAATGCTGATATCTGCTTAATACATACATTCATTGTTCTAAAAAGTAACTACAATTTAAGAAACAGACTGTTAATTTATTAGGTTTAACTTGGAAACGATATAGTCAAATTGTCCTTATTTTTATGCTGCAATTTCAAATTTTCTTCAGAGAGTTGAGCCCATTGCAAGGGCATGGTCAGACACATTTGACTTCAAGTAAACTTTTGTGTGTTTTCCGTGCATTAATGGTTATGGTAAATGATTTGATTGTCTTCCAGAAGTTTAACTTCAGCGGACACTAAATGCTTAATGCAGTAATTAGACAAGGTCTGCTTTATTTGTGCATATACTATGTAATGGTATTTACTTGCAAGATTTTTTTTCTTTTTTTTTTTTGCCTTTTTTTGTGGCAGTGAAGTTTTGATATTTTCTTTCCAAATTATCAATTTAGAATTGGTTGAAAGTTCTTAAAATGTGTGAGAAACCAAATTTAGAAATGTATATATGGTGTCTATTTATTTAATATTATTTATTAAATTAATTTAACATGTTCAAACAAGTTTTGTGTGTGTGTTGAACATTAATTAAATACTTGAACAAAGTTTGTCTGTGGTTGCGTCAGTTTAGCTTTTACTAGTTTGACAAGAGTCTTTTCAACACTTTATTAAGGTACTCAAAATATGTCAACCATAAAGTTGTAAAGTGTGTAACCACAATTTTGCAGTGCTGCCAACACACTTCTATATGTGACATAACATCTATCAATAAAAAAAAAAAGTCAATTTTACCTTAAAAAAAAAAAAAGGAATGAATGAATGACAATTTATCTTTCAAATGGTGAGTAAATGTTTGAATATTCATAATAGGTAAGGTTTCTTTACAAGTTGTCATTTAGAGAAATTGCTTATTTTCTGTGGAAAACTATTACCATTTCAAAACTACCAATGTTTACAAAATGTACACTGCCCAGATCATTCAAACAAGTTTACTTCTTGGTAGGAGCAATGATCCCTTCAAGCTGGGTCTGAAAGAGGAACAACCATTATTTCTCAGGAGGAAAACAATGATTATTTCAATAAAAGAGATAATGGAATATTCAGGGTTTTCAGCAGGAAATGTAGTAGGGAAAAACATTATTCCCCTACCCCCTTTGTACTGTAGCAGATATAAACTGATGCAGACTGTCAGAGGGGCCCCAAAATAATACCAAAATGGCCATGAAGGGGAGAGGCTGATTGTTACTTTGTGGGAGGATATGGCTTCCAACAAGTCTTTAAAGAGAAAACACATTCCACAAGAAAGGTGCCTGATTCTTCTCCTCACAATGAGTGGCAGCCATCTTGGAATCTATAAGGAAGGAGGGGTTGGGTAGGTCTTCTTGTTTTTTATTTGAACCCCCTGTCTGATGACCTCTACTGAAATCGAATGAGGCAGCATTTTTGTCAGTTTATAAAGCCAGCAAATGGCTCCCCATTATAAACCTCTTTAAGGTAAGCTGCCTTTCAACAGGCTAAGTATGTACCTTCAGTTGTTGGTTGGTCCTCTTGAGAAACTGAATTTCCTCTGCATGCTTCTTTTCCTCGACTGCCCTTCTTTCAGCTTCTCTCTTCTCAATGGCTTCACACTTGGCTTTCAGTTCATTGACCTGCCTCTCAAGATCTCGCTTGTCTCCCTCAAGCTCTTGAATCTACATGAAACCATCACAATTACCTTATACTCAAATAAATGTTCGTTAAAACAGCAGTACTTAATTTGATCACATGTAATGCAACTGCAGTAATCAAGAGCAATTTCATTGAGAGTCCTTTTGAATGCACAGTAGCAAAAAGGAGACAGCTGACAATGTAAAAAAAAACTATGGAACCACAAATACATTCTTGTGCCACATGGAAACTACCCCTACATCTTCTCACATAAAACAAAATACTGATTTCTTCCTAAGTATATATTCTCCAAATATCAGATGGTGGCATGCACTAACCTTCCTTTCCATGTCTGCTTTTCCTTGCTCAGCTTGCAATGCTTTCCTCATTCCAAATGCAACACTGCACAAATTGCATGTAATAAAGATATGTTTTCAACCATGCATTTAGCTAACAGTCAGGAAGGACTGGTGCAGATGGGGGAAGGGTGTGGAAGGTCACAAAAACTTTGAGCTTAGCATGGAGAGGGTCATAACTTTTCTGGATCACATGAGGGGGGGGGGGGGGGTTATGGTTTTTTTTTTCTTTTTTTTGCAAAAAAAAAAAAGGCACCAGAAAGTCTGCTTTTTCTTTGACGATCACATTAATTGCACTTACCTGCTTTCATACAGAGTTTGGTAGGCAGCAATAGTCATTCTGATCTCATCACGCACTCTACAGGTAACAAAACAGGCATGAGTTATTGATTGCTTGTCAAAGCAGGTTCCTTTTAAAACAGTAAAAATAATGATACTTTGCAGATACTCCTTTTGGTTTTCACCTACAATTAGAGGCCAATGTGCTCTTTACTAAAAAAATTGCTAATGATTTAAGTTACAAAGTCAGTTTCCAGTTTACACCATACCTGAGCAGCAGAAGGCCACGTTCAGCACAGTTAATGGTCACTTGACGAATCAATTCATCTGAAATATATTACCAGATAAATTACCATTACGCATCTGAGATGTTTGACATTTTATAACTGAACATCTCATAACATCAAATGGCTCACCAAAACACTGTGAGTAAAGTTCTCTCCTGACCGGGCAGATTCCTGTCTCTCTTGCTTGTCGCTGTTGAAGACGCATGTCCAGTTGTTCCTAGAAGATAACAAAAGAACATCACAATCCACCCTAATCAGTAAAAAAGTCAAACATGAACACAAATACATAAAAAAACTTTACCAATCTACTTCTTCAACTGATTCTTCAAGAATTTAGGGTGGGGGAAATAAAGGAATTTCAATTTTTCCCTCACTCCCACTGACCAACCCTAGTTACACTTTTACATCATATTCTCTATACTGTTCTCTATACATTTTCTATGGCTTTGATAAAGAGAATTTATTTATCCATCATGAGCTTCTTAAGTTGATTATCATTACCTTTATTCTTTTGAGCTTAATGTCTGATTCAGAAGTAATTTTTTAAAGAGAAATTAAATGCTGTTAACTCTTAGACCATACGTTAAGTGCTGTAATCAAAAGCTTTAACCCCCAGTGATTACCTGTAGATTAACAACATCTAATCTTGTGGCTGGAGTACTAGATACCTGTTGCACCCATAACTGACCATTTTCAGTCCACTCCCTGTAAAATAAAATAACAAACAAAAAATTTTGCCAGCAGGATCAAAAACACCTGTCAAGGAGATATGAGCGATGAGTAATGCTTTGCTCATGGAAAACCTACTTAAAAATAGGCAAACAAGGGGTACCCATTTAGCTCAAATTCTTTGGGCATCACATTGTAAGCTCTCTAATTATTCATAAAGTCTCTAAGCCAGACAGAAGGTGAGGCCCCCAAAGGTGGCCGTTCTAAAGAAAGATAGATGGGGAAAGTTTCTTAAGAAACGGTAAGGCTACATCTGCAGGCAGTATTACAAGATAAATTGGGCTTTAGCAACTAGGCTGATAATGTAAATTGGCCACCACAGAGAATTTCTAAAGTTGAAGTTTTAAGTGTTTGACCTTTGTCAGTTGATCCTTAGTTCTGACAAAGGGATAACTCTTGTAAGATCAGCTTTGGAAACTCTCTTTGGCAGCCAATTTACATTGTTAACTCAGTTAAAAGATAAAGATCAGGATAAAACCAAATTATTTCATCATAAAGGCAGAGGCAGACACCATCAAGATCATGCATATGATATGTACCTTGGCGGCAGGATTGCATTGAGTATCTCATCAGTTTGTTGGTTTTTCTGTGCATCCATAGGTGGTAGTTTACTAGCTCGTGGTGGTTGAGGTACTGGTCCAGTTGCTGCAGGTCCTGTACCTTGCTGTTGGCTTACTTTCAGAGATCGCGCCTGTAAACAAATAAATGAAGTATGCGGTACCACTAAAAAATCATCAACTAAAAAAGGTTTGTACCGACATAATAACATTTCCATAATGATCTATTTTTTTATATTCTTAATACGTTAATTCCCTAATTAAGATTGTCATTTGAAATCCCAAAACAAAGTAGCAATGGCATGGAATGGAATAATTTCTTCTCCACGAAAGAAGCTTGCTATTTTGTGTTCTTTTTCCGACACGGTGCCATCACAATGTACCGTTCTTCACAGACCAGTAATTTCGCTAAAGAGCAAGGTCATTCTCGATAATGTACATGTAAAACGTGTTTGTCAATGCTTATCGAGGATTTTTTTCCTAAACAATCTCTTCTTGGTTTAAGGGACGAAATACTCTCTTGTGTACCTATCAAGCCACTCACAATTGAACTAAATGTTTAATTAGTCTATCACATAGCTCACCACTGCATAAACCTTATAGTTGTGTTGTACATATGACATGGTTGCAAAAATAGCTTACCCTTGGCGATTTTTTGTCTGTGTTCCTGCTTACGAGAACTGGATTGTCATATTTAACTAGTGATGCATTCGGCGGAATCATTGTGAAGCCTGATACACTGTGTTTTGGCTAAATTCTCTACAATAACCAAATTCTCTTCTTGTGTTGCCGAAGGAGAGAAGACACTTTAGTTGCCTTGGTAATGAACCGCGCTGAAATGAAATACTGGGAGCTAGTCAGCACCAGGACCTGTCGGTCAGAGAGGAAAGAAATTTTTGGAATGGACCTCAAGCAGCAGGAGCTGTAGCATTTGCAGACATTTATTGTGAGATAAAACCGCAAGATATTGAATGTTCAATGTTTTTGTGGTTTTTTTAAATGAAATTCTTAAGGTTGGGGTGAGTATAAAATCACGAAAAAGTATCCCATGAACTCGTACTCCCCAACAGATTTTTCTGCGGGCAGTCTCATTGCGTCTTAGCTCGTTTCATCCCAGCTCATCCCGCAGTTTTTCTTCACAACTGGATAGATCACAAAATAACTAATGTGTGTGAGTGTGCGATTAACCCATCAGAGAATGGGAGAATTTACTGAAAATTAAACTTCACAGTTTGAATCACGTTAGTATGCTTACACGAGATACACCGCTTTTCCAGGATTTCAAGTACATTGCATGCTAATTTATAAAGCTATATCTCATTCCTCCGGCCTTACACTGACTGGAGGCATGCGCTATAATGTGTAACGATTGCCTAATTTAATTGCCTTGATTTTCCGCGGTATGAGCATGGGCATTGCAGACAAATCCTTGTGCCATAGTTACCCAGCCATTTGTCAACTGGCGCGCGCGATATCATTGAGATTTCGTTTCATGACCTTTACGATAATCCTTGTAAGTATTGACAGAGACCTTGCAGTTACATATGTACATGCTGCTGCTGATTTGTAGAGAGAAAAAAAATGCTCTAATTTTTTTTTACTTTTTTATTCTTTTTTTTTTTTTGTGCTGTGCAAAACAATCTCCGACGTAAAGGAGACATTTTAAACATAGTTCGGCGGATGGTATGAAACAAAAGGGGCAATAAGATTAAAGGAGGAAGAGGAATGGCTGGGAATTGAGGAGATTTATACGAATATGACGAAGTTGTAAAGTAAACGAAGTCATCCAAGACAAACGCTGAATTATCTCCCAGCTTAAAGTGCAAAAAAAAAAAAAAACCGGAACCTCGAACACCCATGAAAATAAGATCAGCAAGTTTTTTGTCTGTATGCGAAGGAGACTAGTGCAAAGAAAGCGAACGTATCATTTCCAAGGTAGCTAATGTTTATTTACTTAATCAAATTCTCCGTCGATGACAATGGCTTATTCAATCACGTCACTGCGTGAAGCTTTGTATCTTTCAAAAAGCTTGTAAGCTTCTTAGATCTTTTGATAAACTCTATTTTCCTCGCTTAGTCAATATTTAGGACAATGTAGACATCTTAACTAAAGCAGGATGTACCTTATAGCGTTGCGTTCGTGATCTGTAAGTGCGCCATGTTCGTATTGTCCTGGTCATCAAAGCAATCTCTTAGATCATGATAAATCACTATAAGTTTAACCTGTTAATAATTAAACTATAAGACCTATTAAATGAACTGGTGTTCTATGAAGTGTAAGTAATTTATAAGAAAGTCTATAATCGGATGAAGAAATCATATTTTTTAACTGTCAAGTTTTTGCGAGTTTATAAAAAGTTTGAACTAAGAAGCTCCCTTTTGCTAATTTGAAACTCCAGATTTCTTCTCTTAAAGTTATCCAGCGCCTTTTCCATAACCTGAATTTTTCTCTCCAAAGTACACCGCTTCTTTTCGGCTTCTCGCCTCCGTAAAATTGCCCCTCTGATTTTCTCTTGTATGCTTATAACTTTGGCTTCTTGGTCGGATTGTGGAACAAGTTCTTCTTCAGGAGACAACATTCCTTCAGGCCTTTTGGCTGCTAGGTAACGATGAACAGATAACTTTTGATTTATCAAAAACGCACGGTTAAGAGCTTTCTGTTCGCGTCTCTCCGCTTTTTCAATTTTAGGCTCCAGAATTGCAACAACCTGCGACATTCCCTTGTTCATTTTCCTTAATTCCATTACGCGCTGCTGGGATTCGTGAAGTTTACGCATCATTTCCTCTACATTGATCGTGGATTCTTCCAACACATTTGCAACTCGCCCGTTTTCTCGGTATTTTTCCGCTATCTCTTTCCTTCGCCCGTTCTGGTAATGAATACGGTCCTCGATCTTTCTGATCTTTTCTTCTTTCTCTGAGATCTTTTCAGACATCTCCTTCAGTTTGAGTTTGGCTTCGTGTTCTCTCCATCTTGCAGAAAGCGTTTCCTGTTTATGCTGTTTAATTTTGTTCTCTGTTTCGTTTAAATCACTTTTCAACTTGATCATCTTTTCTTGAAATGATTTAATACTGTTCCTTGCGGTCCCTTTGTATCCATTATTTACCACAGACGACATTCTAACCTGAGAAGAGCACTCACTTCGACGACAGAATTTCTCGTTAGTCTGCGATGTTGTCAACCCACTTTATGATATCATCCGGGCTACGATTACGTCCAGACCAGGTTTGCGTGATTAGCAGTGTTTTTTAATTCGATGCTACTACCTATTAAGTATCGAATAACGGAAACGTCTCTCTTTTTTCTGTGAAATCTGAACCGCTGGAATCTCATAGGGTCGTCCTTTCTGCGTATCGCAAAACCATTTCGTGTAGATACCGCAGGCAGAAGAATGGATTGAAATAATTACAATAGAATGACCTCGTTTTAAGGGTCAACTGCACTTCGCACGATGTTTTATTGCACAATTGACCATTCTTAGATCTTAGTCTGTAAAATTATAAAATACTATCGAACGTTTTGAGCGATGTAAAGGAAAACTTGGATCAAGCGTGAATCATGTTACGAAGTTTGATTTCTCTTAGAACCCTCAAAGATATGCTTTTGTAGTGCGTGACCTTTGTTGGATCACGCAATCTTCAGCAACATTAATTTCAAACAAAGAGAGCTGTCGAAAAAGGCAAAATCACGCCACCTGGCTCGAGCCCAGGTGTCCTGAGTGACGCGCGGCCGATAAATGCATGGGAACATGAAATGTGATTGGTTAAAAGGAATGTCCCCTCTTACCATCCCTTGCTTCTCGAATTATGTCCTTTGCCACTTGTATAGTTAATGAAATCGAAACGTTTGAATCTCTGCACTAAACTCTTGACATGTTTTGTCTGCCAGTTTGGGGTTCCTGTGACGAAAACATTCCTCACACTTGAGACCCGAGGTAATCAACGCGAAAGGGATGTTTGAGCACGACTGTTTGAGAAGAAAGATGTTCAAGAACTGGAACTAATTATGACGAGGTCCCTCATGACACAGACGTCACACATTGTTATTTTAATGTAAGGATCTCATTTTAATTCACATTCTTCCCAACAAAATCGTACAGCTCTACTAATAAATGAACGACTAAACAAGTAATTGAAAGTTCCTTTCACGAGATAAGATGGGTGTTAGAGATGGAGCCATAGTTTACTTTGACGGCGTTCTGAAGTTATTAGGTGTTATTCATGGTATGTTTGGCGGCTTGTTTATTGTGCTGGGAATCTTAGTAAGGCTTGTGGTTGATCACTGGACCAGCCAAATGCTTCTTCCAATCTGGATTGGAGTCATAGTAAGTGAGATTTATTTATGTATGGGGAATGGTGTTTGGATGACTATATAGTTACTGATTTGGCATGTCGTGGTTGTATTGACATATTGATGATGAATCACTTTTCCGCGGATCAAAGTTATAGAATATGAATTTAAGAAAAGAGCTCTTTCAAGATCAGTTGATGATTGCTGCCTTTAAGTTCTCGCTAGGCATCACTCCTTTTTTTACTCTCGGACGTGTCAAATTTCACATTATCTCTTAACTAAATTAAAAAGCAAGATAAACAAATATCGCAACACAAGAAAATTCTGGAGAAATCGGCATAAAACGCATGACTACCCTTCTGTGATATGTAAATGCAAAAACAACGTAAAACAGATCTACATCGCACTTTTATGAGTTTACCAGCATATCAAATACCCCAAAAGAGATCATCACGAGAAACTGTACCAACGATGGTGCGCTCGATTGTTCTGTATGTTTCAGTTTCACCGTGGTATAACTGGCGAGGTCACTGAAGACATAAAAAATATAGAATTTAATTTTAAAAACAAGAAAAACTTGTGCAAAGTGACTCGATCTCAGTTAGGTACATCCGTCAAAGTTAAAAAATAAATAAATGGATGACTAAACAAATGAACAGCCTTCATAGGTAACTGCCCTGATCCCAAAATTTCTTTTTGCAGATTTCTGCCACTGGGGTTATTGCAGTTTTGGATTCGAACATGGAGAACGCTGAAAACTCCAAAAAGTATTATGTAAGTTGGAGTCGACCAGACTTTAGTTTACCTAATTATATATAACACACTGCCAATATTAATTGCGGTAAAAAGGCTTTTAAGATTCAAGTACAGGCTGCCTTGTTTTCAGACTCACGGGCCTTCGGATGAAATCCCCCATTTTCACTTTGTCTCTTTATCAATTGGTGTTGCTTTTTAGTAGTCTTGGTTTCACTGAAAATTTCTTCTGTGTTTTTTTAAAAAAAACCAATCAGTATTTTTGGCGCTTTCTTTTATCAACGAGGTTCTTACTGAGTTAGTACTACTAGTACATAGATTTAGCCAAGCCTAAAAGCGGAGCTCGCATTTTTTTGCTCGCATTTTTTTTCCCGTACGTCTCAAGGGCACAACGCCTTGCCCCGGCCAGGACTAAAACCCAGGTCGTCCCACTCGGAGCCCAGTGCACTGACCACTGGACTACTGAACAAAGCCGTGGCGTTGGAGTGCCCGCGGTACAGTTGACCACGCATGTTAAAAGTAGCATCTTGTACAGACGCCCGCACGGTCATAAGTCCAATTTTTTTCGGCTTGATAGGTTACTACCATTTTGCATAATTATGGAGCTACGCTCTGCGAGCTCCGTTATTATTATATTATCTGAGATAATGATTTGGAATTAATCAACTGTTGGGTTTATTAATGTTTTGTCCCACTCTTTCAATCTTTCATTTTAATTTTTAGTTGATCGACTTCCTGTTATTCTCAGTATTATCCTTACTCCTGTCCACAATGCTGATCGTCTGTTACAGTATGGCAGTACACACGGTATTCACAGGTGAAGAGGTCGGATCGTTCAGTTGGTATGCCTACAACAGAACTCCTGATCAGAATGTTACACGAACCAAAACCTTAACCACATTCGTGCTCATTTTTTCCTGTTTAGAGTTTTTGCTATGTCTTGGTTCCATCGCATACTTTACATATGCTTACAGACGAGATTTCAAAAAGAAGCCGGTAAGATATATATGCTTTTTGGATTTTTTGGTGGTTTTCGTTTTAAGTTAGACGCTAAAAGGGTAATTCTCAATTGCGGGTCATGATTGACTCTGTAATGGATTGATTTTTTTAAAAGTTTCGCTCCACTATTCGAAAAAAACATTTATCTGATTTTAAGGTTATTATGTTTTTATTGACTTTTTATTGACTTGTTTATTTGCGTTTCAACAGAAATCGAGAATTCAAGAGAATGCACCGTGCTCTTACGCCAACGAATACGTACAATGCTAATTTTTTCTTGGCGGTAAAACAGCATTGAAATAAGCTCTACGAATGATCGAATGTTTATAGCAGCTTCAAACGGCTCCAGTTCGAACTCATTCCTTTGTTAATGTTCAGCGGAATTATTTAACACAGTTCGACACACAGATAGAAGTCTCTTTGGCTTAGTTGTAGTTTGCCATGAAACAGAATATTGTGATCAATAAAATATAATTGATGTATATGTGGTTGTACACTGAGCGTCATTTGAGTTGCACCCCGCCCAAATTCAGTACGCCTTGCATGTGATGCCAGAAAGAAAAACTCAGCGTAGATGAATAATGAAGATAAATTATGATGAAATAAAAAGAAATAACATCAGCTGAGGGCAAACTGTCTTTGTCCTCGCAAACCTGTGAGAAACTTTCTGAGTCCGCTACTTGTTTGGCATAATTTTTGGCGCGTGCCTAATGCATGATACTCGCATCACCTGTAATTTTTCCAGCTAAAGTTTCGGCACGTTCTAAAATAGGACACCATTTGATATGTAGGCCTTGAAAAAAATTTACCAGATTTTGGAGAGCCCCCGTACTAAGTGAACGGTCGTTACTCATCGCCTTTGGGAAGGAAGGGTGGAAAATTCTGGTTATTTCTCGAGGAAATTTCCTGATCCCCTCATATGGCTCTGCAATATTCTCACGACCCCCCCCCCCCCCTTCCCCCCTCTCGTTGACAGTTAATTGGCAGTCAATTTTCCACTAGTCCCTTTCGCCAAAATTCTCCCCCACCGCCGAGGGTGATACTTAATGAACAAGCGTGGACTTTACTCCAGGCTTCTCTCTTAAACTCTCCGGCAATATGGTGGCGCCAGTGAAGATTTACCTGGTGTTTTATAATGTTGTACTGACGCTAGGGTAAGGATCAGATCACTTCTCTGTCATCTTACTGTTTATGGCAAGAGGCTTGAGTGTAATATAGTTAGCGCATAGTACTTTCTGTTATTTATGTTTGGTGAAAACCTACGCGTAAACAGCTGAGCTTCCATTTATTGTGATTTGATCGAGTGCGAATACTTCTAATGTTTTTTCGTTAGTGCAGCTTAGAAGATATTGATAGCTCTCAGCAAACTAAAACCTGCGACTGCTGAAACCAAGTTTAATGTCAGGCATAAGTTTTCCAGTGATTTCGAAGTAAATCCTTGATTTAATCATTATATTTATTACTTAATACAATATGTCAGCTGATGTTTTTTTCTTGTTCCTTAGTCTGCAGATCGTCACGCGCTTTGAACTTTTTTTTTAGGCCAACATTGCCAAATTGTGTGAATAAAATAATTCTTTCTGTGTGCGCCAAATGAAATCTATTCTAAGTCCCTGAGAGCTTTGACATAAAAGTTTATTAGTTTGGTATTACTAAGCAGTTTATTTTTATCATTTATTTTTGTCACATGGGTTCCGTTACCCTTAACATGCGAGGTAGTTTTCGCGTTTAAGGTTGAGCTTGGAAATATGGGGTATGAGCGAATTATTCGAACAGAATTGTTGGAAATCAATTAATTTGGGGATTTTTTAAAATTATTGTTCTGTAGATGGGGTGTGATTCTTGTCCTCGCAGTACAGCACTTGACAAAGAAGAATACTCATATTGGGCTTTACGACTCGGTGGAAAAACCCCTCAAGATTTTTCAATCTGCAGCCATCCTAGAGGTGAATGATTGTCAAACATACATGTACAGAACTTAGAACTTAGAACATTTAATTTAGCTGCGTAGTCATGATTGCAGAAAAAGTAACATTCTACACAAAATTGAAATAACATTAAAAGAAATGATTAGTTAAGGATCTTTAAGGCAACCTTTCTTGCTGTAAGCTAGATTTCCTAAGTCTGGAAGTTTGTATCTTGAAGTGTGCTTTTTTGAGGTATAGTATATGTCTAACATGACTTTTTGTTTCCTCTTGTTCCAGGTATTACACTGTGCAGTAGGTATGTAGGATTATATAAGAGCAAATTTGATCATTTTATAAAAAAATATTTTACCCATTTGCTCTACATGTATTGTCTTAGGCTGCAAGCTGTTATGTGCTAGGCAAGATAAGAAAAATATTTCTGTTCTCATTGGAGGGTTTGTCACTATGGGATACTTTTATTCAGTGCCAGAAATTTGTTCCCTTTTTGCAAGTGGTGCAGCTTTTTTATCTCTTGGTACAATATACAGAGAATAATCAGGATCTAAGTAATAACAATAATAAAAAAAGCAAAGATAGCTACAAACCTTGGTGTAGGTTCTAAATACATGCTTCTAAGCATCTCTTTTTGCCGAAATATCATGTGAATGTTTGTAAAAAAAAATCAAATAGTAGAAAAACCTTGTCTCTGTACTGGGATATATATGAAAATTACTTTAAATGGTGTTCTTTTTCCCCACAAAGGTATAGTGCCATCTTCAGTTGTTCTTACAGCATTTCAAGTAGCTTCAAGACTCTTTTTAACCTGGGCAGTGGCTCACAGTGTCCCTCAAGTAAGCATCTATCGAATCTTTATTATGCTAGCTTTGTGTACGCAGAGCTCTGGTGATTATTATTACATGCATATGCCCTACTGCTAAGTAGCTAATTTTGGCTTTTAGCATGAAGGATTCCTATATTTGTCCTGATGTAGGGCTAATGTTCTAAACTTCAGCTTTAAGTACTTGTGGCCAATTTACATCGTTAACTCAGTTTTAAAACCAAATTATCTTTTTCTCCTCTGCCTTAACTGCCCCAAGTAATCTCATCCTTCCCCATCCATTTTGAGGTGAGATTAAACAGCTATGTGTAAAGGTTTAAACAGATGATATATCAATAAATATCAGTATGATTTGGTGAGGGATAATGTGGGTCGATATATTTAATTTAGAGGTTACTGATATTTTATTAGTTAAATTATTTTTTTCTTCTGTGCGTTAGGTTCATGACAATCCTGGTGTGGCAGGGTTTGTTTTAGCTTGGTCCATCACAGAGGTTATTCGCTATTCATTTTATGCATTTTCCTTGTTGGACAGTTTGCCCTATGTACTTCAGTGGTGCAGGTGTGTTAACCTCTACACACTGACATTAATATTGATATTCTCCACACTGTTCTTATTACTTTTCCTCTTGTACTGACAAGGAGAATTTGTTTGACAATCAGGAGCTTTTCAGATTTGTGATCATTTCCTTTATTCTCATGACCTATGCACTTGATTACAGGTAAATACTGTATGGAGAAATTAGAGGCCAGTCACTCCTAGGGGTGAAAGAATTAACAGTCTGTAGGTGTATACACTGTAGTTTCATCAAAAGTTTTCTCGTTTGTTTTGCAAGCTCGTAAAAAGAGGAAATTGCTAATCATATGCAATTGCCCACACAGGGTATTTTTCAATTGCCTGTTGAAATAAATATTTGATAATCTTAGAGTGTATTGGTTTTTCTTTAGTTGTTTTGTGCTAAATTAATTATATTTTCTATCAGAACCTACTAACAAAATAATTTAAGTGGCTTAACCTACATGTTTTTGTGTGCTTTTTACACAGATATACTTTCTTTTTTTTCCTCTATCCCATTGGCGTGACAGTGAGTAAAATTAAAGTTCTATTTTTATGAGAGTGAAGATTTTTCAGGGAAAGTCCTGTCCCTCTTCAGATGAGATTGTTTGTCAGTTCATCATCATCATTTGTTTAATTATCAGTTAGCCCTTTGTACCCTAAAAGCCTCCATATTCTCCATACTGTTATCTACACAATTTGTAAGGAGCTGAGAAGGAGAATTGATATTACAATCAAGAGCTTCTCTTGCTGGTGATCATTTCCTTTATTCTTAGGACCTTAATGTTTGATTTAGCAATGATACTGTGAGGAGAAATTTGACGCCAATCACTTCTTCGGGGCTAAAGGGTTAAGATGTTGTGTATGGTTGTATCATAGTTGTTTTGTACAGTTAATCATTCTTCTGATGTTTATATTAATTCCTACTGCGGTCTTTAGGGTGAACTGGTGACAATATACTCCTCTCTTGGTCATGTTTCCAAGTCTGGTCTGTACAGTGTGTCCATGCCAAATCGTCTCAATTTTTCCTTTGATTATTATATCTTCCTGATCGTGGTGATGTTCTCGTATATTCCAAGTAAGTGTCTCAGTGTCCATACATTAAAATTTTAGAGTGATTTTCAATATTGGACAAACTGATCCCTATATCTAGGTCTCCTTCTTAGCCTCTGTTCTCTGGGGTGCGCGTTGCGTGACAATCGTTCGGGATGTTTGCCTTTTAAGGGTGAGCGTTACGTGACAGTGTGGGAAACTACACATTTAATTAGACTATAAGGAAAGTAATAGTAGAAATGGAAGCCTTAAAAAAAAAAAAAACGGTGTCCGATGGGGATCGAGCCCTTGTCTCCTAGATACCAGTAAGACTCTACTACGTACAAACAGCTAAAAAGCTACAGGTTTGGGGAGAGGCAAATATTATTTGGTTTGCAATTTTACCTTAAGAACTTTAACCCTATCAAGGTGGCTGTACATTATTTATGTGCAGGAGTCCAATCGGTTAACCTTAACTACACTGCAATTAAAATTTCTCTCCGGAAATTATTCAAACACGCTGTAACAGGGAGATTCACCGTAGCGGTCGATATCCCTTGGAATCTGAGAATTTGCAACAGTAGCGAAAAGTGTCTTTTGATAAATTTATCGTCATAGAAAATGATATTAAAAAGAAATGAAAAGAAACTCACGAAAGCTGATGAATTTTTTATTTTACTTAAATTTCAGTCTTTCCGCAACTTTATTTTCACATGATCCGACAAAGAAAGAAGGTTATTGGTGGAAAAGTCAAACCGCAATAACTTGAGGCTTCAACCGTCCAGTTGAAAGGCGGGAGGAACTTAAGTCAAGATATGTTTGCGGTGACAAGCCAGAAGTTGACTGATCGTTGAACTGTTGTGTATTTGGCCCGTGTCTCGAAAGTTCCGGTAACTAATGGCCCCAAGCCATGCTCTGAGCAACAGTTGTTTGGGTTATACATGCAGCTCAAAAGTTATTTTCATATTGTTATAATATCTGTAATTTTTATCGTATTAATTTTAATTAGTATCTCGATCTTGAATGAACACACGGCGAACAAGAATCATTTTCCGGGATCGGTGAGTACCGGAACTTTCGGCGTAGTAGTGACATAGGACATAGTAAGTGACATTAGTTGGTGTGTGCAAAATTTAGCTCTGTGTGTTCTCTGCTTCCAAAAAAAAAATGTGATTCATTTTAGCGCTGCGAACGGTTCAGGGGAACAAAATAACAGTTCTGTTACACTTACGAATAAGACTTTCACAAAAGTCATATTTGTCACTCGAAGCTAATTTGCCCGCAAGCGGCCTATAAACGTGTCTATAATAAAATATATTTTGAAAATTCTGAATATGTTTTTCAAACAAAGATATTATTTTGATTTTTGCTAACTACGAGATGTAATTTATTGATTGAATACATTTAATTAAAGAGCCTTGGGAACAGTAGTTTTAATTGTTTTTTTTTTGTCAGAATAATTTGTCGAGACCATGCGTTTCCATTAGTTTGGAAATTTTAGATCCAGATGCATAGATTATTTTAATTAAAACACGTTGCTCGTTAACAGTTTTCTTTTTTGCGAATTTGATCGCGCACTTTGTATGTCTAAAGAATTGAGTAATTATAATGTTTAAAGCAGATAGTTTGAAAACTGAAACAGCGAATAGAGTGTTAGAGTAGTAGGTGGGGTAAGGAAGATTAATTTAAATTTTGCAAGTTTGGAAATTTGCACCTCATCGCTTGACTGCGCTTGAGTAGACCCACCTTCTATTTTAAATAAAGAGCGTTTTAATCCCAATAAGATTTCACTAACCCTGATTAAATTTCGTCAATATTTTCAAACTTGGAGAGTCTGCAACGAGGAATCGAGGAAACTTTATAAAATACGTAGCTGATACAAAGTTTAAGATTTGTGAGAAATTTAAAGCTAAAAATTATGACAGTTTGAATTTATTCATCATTGGAACGAGGGCGACGTTCGATTCAATAGATAAAGGAAAAATTGAAAAGGAATAAAAACACAAAAGGGTTTTATTGCCTGCGGTTCCTCTGTTCTCCGGCAACAAAATAAATTTTTTTCAGATACCAGTATGATAGCTCTGTTTCTTTTTGCGACGAAGAAAAGTTAACTTGTTTACTTTTGAGCGTAAATCAAAGGGAGGTTTGCAAACACAGGTGTTTTGTTAGGGTGAATCGTACATTTTATGTGGTTACTATTGGCGACCTTTTATTGGCAAAGCTGTCATTCAAATGAAGCTACCATTGTCATGCGTGTTCGGTGTTTGTTCCGTCAACAGAAATTATGCGAATTCGAAATTTTTTATCGTGGCTCCGATGATAAGTTTGCCCTGAGTGAAATTCTACCCTTCATGGGCGTACTTGGGCCTACAGTGAACTTCAAGTTGTTACTCAAGGGAAGTATTTCACCAGAGCTGCGGCAAGACAATGACGGACAACAAAGATAATGTAAATTGGAGTAGATTTGGTTTGGATCCTGTTGGGCGATCAGAGCCTTCTCCTCCAAGATCACACGGCGATCAATCGGTAGAAGTAACAGCCAGTGGAAGTACATCTTGTGGTAATCCGAATGTCAAAGATCTCTTTGACGAAGATCAGGTTCGTATGGAAAAAATGGCGGGAAACGAAAGGAAAATTCGTTTTTGTTGTCAATTTCTTGATCATCCGTTCTCGCTCGAAGGAACAACTTTCATTTGCATATTAAAAGGATTTTTGTAGCTTGAGGGGTAAATAAGCTGTTATTTCAAACGAATAGTTATTAACGCAAAACATTTCGAAAGGAGAAGGCAAGATTTTGAAGGGGAAATATAATAAGCTTAGATTCGAATCTGATATTTAACTTAATTTTTGTTTTCTTGTAAATGCACATACTTCCTCTCATTTGCGTGATTCGACAGCTGGCTTCAATACCGGCGGTTTTTCAATTTGTGTTTTGATTTTATGAGTGCAAGAAAGACTCTTAAAAATATATTCCATTCGTGTCATTTACATGGTAGGTCCGCAATTTCACGGTTGATCTAATTTTAATCTGACACGAATTTATTCAAGAAAAAAATAGAAGTAAACAAAATTGTACTTGATCGGTGTGTTCCTTTATCCGACATGAATTGTTGATCAGAAATTAATAAAATTTGAAATTATATACTTCGATAGCGATTACTGATTTCATGAACTCAATACTATTTTTGTATGTATTTGTCATGATGAAAAAAAGGAGTATTTTTTTTACTCGCTCCAGTAGCTTGGAACAAAGTTGATAACTTTATCCAGCGTGAAGATGTAAATTTCGTACGATTCGATCAAGAAGAACGAATTCGCACTGACATTGCCCGCTCTTGAAATTTCTTTTTAACAACGAACCCTATATACCTTATATCGGCTTATCCTTTAAAACTGGGAAAATATCTGGATCGCAGGGAAAGTATTTTGATAATTTAGAGAGAACTTCTTAAGATGCAGATGAACAACAGTTCTCAGTCGATATAAGGTTTGAGTTTTTTTTTTCCCCAAAATGGCCCACGGCAACATACGTGCTGTCTACCAGAGCTTTTAAAACTGAGTCAGAAATTAGCCGATCTATGCTGTTTAGTGATTTGCAGAAGAATCTCTCTTAAGATATACTTGACCCTTTTGACAAGACAAATTGTAGAAGTGAAAGCAAAGGAGCTGTATTGTCGAAGTCAACAACATGATGGCAGACAGCTTGTGATATAAATACCAATATAACAAATGAGATTTAATTAATACATACCCCATTAGCTCTGGTGAGAAGTACTTTTCATGCATGCTTTATTAGCAAGTTCAGAAGTGATTGGCAAGTACTACTCGCCTCCAATGAGCTGAAGAGACAAAATCAAATCAGTCTCTGTGAAAGTGGTGAATATTTACATTGTTGCTTCCTAGCTTGGTATATATTCACCCCCATTCAGTTCCTCTTTGATGAATAATTGTTGCTAAACTTTTAAAAATTTCTTAAATTGCATTAAGGGGGATCAAGTGTCTCAGAAGCCATGGTGGAAGGCAAACTTCTTTGTGAGAGAGCCAGTATTATTCGGAACATGGGATGGTGAGTTTTTGCATTCATGGGATATAATAAAGTGGATAGGTGCTTGACACTTGTTACAGTGATTAAAATATTTAGTGGTCTGGTATGGGTACTCGGCTTGCAAGGCTTCCTAATACTCTTTGTGTAATTATCATGACAAATCATGTGAAATTCTTCTATGCATTGATATATCATATGAAGTCCACAGGTTTCAAATTAGCTGATTTAAGCTTGTAATTAGTAAACAGTTAATTTAATTTACTTTCTTTTTTTAATCAAAGGTGTATTTACATCATGTATGCTGAACATTTTTGGTGTGGTGATATTTCTCAGAACAGGATGGATGGTGGTATGTGCCTATGATATCTAATTCCTTATAATACATCAACACTGTGCACAATAAACAATAAACATAAGTGATGTGTACAAGCCCAGGTGTAAGGTAACCTTGAATTAGGACTGGCTTTGTTGTTCTATAGTTGTTATTGAGCAGTGATTTAAAGGATAATTATTAGTGTTTAAACAGACATCTGTGCCCTTGAGGGAAATGAATAAAGGGGTAAGTTTCTAAAGAAACTGTGGTGCTGCGTCGGTGGGAGAGTATAGCAGGTAATTTAGTGTTAACAACTGAGTTGAAAACGTAAATTAGCCACCATAAAGGGTAAAAAAGCTGATGTTTCGAGCGTTAGCCCTTCGTCATGTGTGGGCAGAGGGGACAAAACAATTGTCAGTGCCTCGTACAATTAGACTGACTGTTTTCTTGATAAGTTTGCACCTGCTCAATTCCTCCAGTCCTGAAGGAGACCTTTGCAAGCCCCTGCAAACATCATATCCTTAATTAAGGGACATGTACATGTATGTACATTTCCTTGTCAAATGAAGGATCTTTGCTCACTGATGCTAGCCACCTTAAAGTGAAAATTATGGATCATCCCAGTGAGGGAAGACTGTATCAATGAGGACTGTATTTTCAGTGAAAGTGATTAGTCTTTCAACAACCTTAAGTCTGAAGTGATGTAACCATTTGATTCAAGTTGGTCACTTGAGAAAAAAGTCTTATCCCAGATGATCTCACATAGTTTTGTACCAGATGAGAAAGACTTGCAATACTAATTTAATTTTTTTTTGACTTGTGCAACAGACTTCTATATACTTATACTATTTGTAAATGGTGTGATGCATGAATGGTAATTCAATGTTTTAAATGGTTACTTTTCATTATTTTTATTACTAACAGGGTAATGCTGGCATTGGGCTGTCATTATTGATTATTGTGTTAACTCTGCTGGTTGCTCTGGCTCCAGCACTATCAGCCATTGGTGTGTGTGAGCGCTGTCAAGTGGAAAGTGGTGGTGTGTACTTCCTCTTAGCACATGTTCTAGGACAGCGAAGTGGAGGAACTGTTGGAATTCTTTATTCTTTTGGAATGGTGAGTTGGTGGTGAATTGATGCTTTTGCATCTATTAATAATGAGGATCAAAATGCTCCAATGACAAAATGCCAAAAGACACCAACAACAACAAACCAAGATGCTGTAAATAGCAAGACATAAACTTTTGACCTGACAAAGACCAGCAGTATAGCAGTCAAAATGTTGCAATCACTACAATTGATTAGCCTGACTCTGAATTGTAAGACAAAGGATTAAAATTTTCATTTATGCATAACAAAAAAAACAAAAAAACAAAAAAAACAAAACAGAGTTTCCAAGGAGATCATGGAGATGAAAGTGGAAACCTTTAAGGGTTACAACTAGTTTCAAACTTGGAGGCAGGCACAAAATTCCAATTTCAAAGTACCCAATATCTGGTTTGATTTTCTCTCCCTTTTAGCACTTCATTCCTATTCAGCTAACACATTTTAATGTTGAAGATTGTTTTATATCATTAAACAACAAATTGATCACCATGGGAGCTTTTATTTTTCTTTAATTAGTGTTCTTGTTTTCTTTTCCACTAGGCTGTTAGTATTTCATTATTTTGTGCTGGATTTGGTGAATCCCTGGCAGAGACCACAGGCTGGGAGGGGCCATGGGCAGTCCGTGTGATTGGTCTGATCACTTCTCTCATCCTATTGGTTGTTGTTCTTGCTGGCGTCAAATGGGTTGTCAAACTGCAGCTTCTCCTTCTTGCTATCCTGATGCTCTCTGTACTTGACTTCCTTGTTGGCACCTTTGCACATACTGATTATTGTAAGTGACAGGGAGTGAGATAGAAGGCAGAGGGAGGGGAGGCTGTGTTGATACTGGCTTGAGGTGATCTTTAATATTAAGTGACCTAGAATTCATTCTTCATTCTACAAAGTGGCATTGCTCTTCAAGAAGTGAGAAAACTCATTTTATTTGTTCAAAATTGGTAAACTAAGTTCCAACAAAGAAATAGCCAAAGGTGAAGGTTTGTAATAAACTTAGCAAAGGTTCATTTTTTTTCAGAGTAGTGATCTCAAAAACACTTGCCAATATGTTTTGTGTTTGCTGTATCTCTTTCAGCCGCTGGGTTCACTGGCTACAGAACTGAAAATATGGAGAAAAATGCTCCACCCAAGTTCTCCGAAGGACAGAATTTCTTCTCTGTATTTGGCGTTTTCTTTCCCAGTGCAACAGGAGTACTGGCAGGAATCAATATGAGTGGAGACCTCAAGGATCCTTCAAGTAATATTCCGGCAGGAACACTTGCGGCGTTGGGATTTAGGTCAGGGAAAATTCCACATTATTTTGATAATACAGTGCCCCCTTAAAACTGCCACACCTTGGAGTGATCATCTGCATTTATATTTTTATTACAATTTTTATTCACTGTCGGATAAACTGGTAATAACAAGTAAAGATGAGAACACAAACAGCCGAGGCATGCATTTTGGATGAAACAGTGTTTTTCAGGACGAACTAGTGAAAAAATTATTTGTCATCGTTTGAAAGAATAAGCTTTTAGATTCTGGGAAAGAGGAGGGTAAACCTATTACCTCATCATATTTAATATAACAAGTGGTTCATAAGTCAGTGTGGGAAGATTGGACGAATAGATGCGTAAGGATCCAAGTGCTCTACTAACTTTCCGAGTGATTAGCGCCTTGACGAACTCTCAACCCAGTAGAGGCATGAATCAATTGTTTTGTAACGTTTTCACTGCGGCAATTAGAATGTTGTTTGAAGAGGAAGTCCCTCTGGTACACAATAGGGATATGACGGGGACTCTTGCCTAATTGACTTTGATGTCTCAAATCTACAAACTTATTCAATTAAAAAAAGCCGTTTGTTTTTGTCTCTGAACAGTGGAATGCTGTACATCTTGTTTGCTGTGTTACTTGGAGCAGTTTGCAGCCGCTATGCTTTGCTCACAGACTACATGATAGCATCTAAGGTGTCTCTAGTTGGTGTACTGTTCCTCTTTGGTTTGTATGTATCCTCCCTTTCCTCCTGTCTTGGTGCTCAATATGGAGCCCCGCGAGTGTTACAATGTATCAGCAAGGAGAATGTTGTACCTCTTATTAAATCACTCGGCAAAGGGGTAAGAACATTCATCATCAATTGATGGCAATTTACAAAGAAGATGTGTTTTATTTGTGTGTGTGTAGTTATGATATCAATCAAAGAATCGAACTGAACCATTTAGTGAGCGGGGAGAGCACAGCCTAACCTGATCAAAAATGATCAATGAGAACTAGCTTTTAGCGTGAAAATACAGCCAATAACAATCCAACAACCCTCTAATTTGACTCAGGTTATCAAAACGTAAACGTCATTGTCACCGATGAGGGTGTTTTTCAGGAATACTCTTACAATTGCAAGTAACATCACATCAAAATTGACCAATCAGCTTTAAAGAACCAGATTTAAATCATTCAACCGACAAACAACTGATCTCTGGATTCTTAATTTCTGACGAAAACGTTCTTCTCTCTATTTCCAGCGTGGTCCAAATCAGGAGCCGTATGTAGCTGCAATATTTGTGGCCGTGATTGCCATATCATTTATAATGATCGGTAACCTGAACGCTTTAGCTCCTATTGTAACAATGCCATTCCTACTCACATACGCTGCTATCGATTACGCGTACTTTAAACTGGCCATGAGTTACGATATACGACAACAGCAGAAATTGCTGGAACGAAAACCGTCATCGGATCTGAAGAAGTCGCCAGAAAGCCGGTTGATTTCGTCTGACTTTCAAGACAGAGGAAAGAAGTTGAGTTACGGCAGCAGCTCTGAGGAAAAATATGATTTGGGAGAAGTGAAATTTGGCGGGCAAGATGCCATGGAGAAGGATGACTCTCAGGAGAAGGAAAATAAGAATAAAGATGACAATTGGTTTGATTACAACTCGCCACTGGACATGCCAGAGCATGATACAGCAGAGACGAAAGTTAATTTGGAGGGCAAAGATGGCGAAAAAGAGGATACGGAAGTGTTTAAGGATACAACAAAATTGTTGCAGAATGGGAGCAATAAAGACAAGGAGGACACCCTGAGAGAAAGACGAAAATCGGACGAAGCAGATCGAGAGAAAATTAAAGGTAAGGTTAAATCGTGCTATTAAATTTTCAACTCCGAATATTGAATTTCTAGTGTGCTAATTGACGCTCTTAACTTTGGTTATCAGCTCATATTCTGAGTCACCTTGCATGGGAATGCATAGTGCTAATTGTTGCAGAGCTAATAAAAGATCCAAACGTTTAGGATTTTCGAAATCTAATAAGAAATTACTCCATTCGCACATGCCTTTAGGAAGGTAGTCGGCCAATTTTTAACGGTTCTCATTAGGTCATATAGCGTGGCCTTTTATTCCTCTTAGCTCTGCAATTACAGTGAACACAAACACCGAGAGCACTAAATTAAACAAACGAGAGGCAAGAATGGTTTAGAATGTAGGAGGTTATCAAGGATTGAAAATAAAAATTTGAAAACCTCAGGCTGAATTGTGCAAAATGTACTGAACAGTAAAGTAGATCCGTTAAGCTTGGTGAGGTTGTTTTTCGCGGTTCACACGCTGTCGAACCTTTTCTCCCAAGTAAACATGCGGCGTAGGGCTCAGCAGAGTGTAATATGTTTTTATGAAGTTTTGTTGCACTGCTGTCTCAAGTAATGCAATGTTCTTGTTAATACCTTTAAAATCTCAGAACGCAGAAGAAAAGAGGAGTACTACAATGAAGAGCATCAGATCAAATGGGAAATAGAAAAACAACCCTCTTCTTATTATTCAGATTTATGTAATCGATGGGTGTCTTTAGCTGGGGTAAGTGAACGATTTATATGTTAATTCTCCTTTCTAGGTGTTACGTATTTCTTTGTACATCAGTTCAGAGGATCTGGTACTACACCAAGATCACACCTCGTAGCCAATGAGTGTGAGCATTCATAATTCATGATCTTCAGAGGACTTAAAACAACTTATGAAATTAAGCTACTGTATCGTAAAGGGATTATTGGGCTATCTATAAGAACGCGCCAGAAAAAAAAAACACTAGTTGAAATATTCGTGCCAAGTTTCACTGATTGTTTTTTTTTCTGCTTTGGTCAACCAATGATTTCATCACTTATAACTAATGTATTTAACTTGCAGGCGTTTGCCAGTATATTAATTATGTTCCTTATTAACTGGGGCTACGCCCTCGCCAACATCTCATTGGCGTTATTAGTGTACATATATATTGGTCAAGCAAACCCAGGATTATCAAAAGGTAGGCCAGGATTTTCCTTTGTAATAACAGAAGTGAATTATTTTGAAAATCTGTTGTCCGAAGAATCGTGTGCCCTACTCTACATTATTCCAATGTGGTCAAATTTCAATATTTTTCAACCATTTGACATAAGGGTATTGTATCTGCAGCTGTTTATTTTTTTCTGCTTTGGAAACGTTTGAATCTAGTGTTTTGCAAATCTGGTTCAGCCGAAAGACTCGGTGGCCTGGGGTTTAGCGCAGTTAAATTTGCGTCAAGAAGTCTGGATCCAAACCAAAATGGGGTTTTACTGTGGAAACCTTGCTCGTAAGGCAAGCCATTCGACTGCTTCTCCATCCGTGATCGTCCGTTCAAATTCAAACTGTAGTCATCATCTATTACAGACTTAGTTGGAAATGGCTAAATGGCGAAATGATAACAAAGTTCACTGTGTTATATTTGTAAACCATCTTGATCATCATCATGTACGTGGTATTTTGTTTTGTCTTCACAGGAGTTGCTTCAGATTTCGTGTTCTCTAAGTGGGTTCAATCCTTGTGGGACAAGCTTACAAGGTAACCTTCATGTGCGCATGCTAGAAATAATTATTTTATGTTCCAATTTATCTTGAGTCATGTAAAAATCATAGTGTTTGCTTACAAATAAAGCAAAATAAAGACGAAACTGAAAAAATGACGACAAAAAACAAACCAAACAAACAAAAAGTACTCTGTCGTTAAATGACCGTGTGAACTCCTGATCTCGTATTTAAAAGAGGCGAGAAAGTGTGTAGTTCTCAATTCAACCACAACTGTTTGTGAAGTAAGGGAAAACGAAAAGACACTGAAGAGAAAACCTACATCCGTTTTCGGGTTGGCAGAGTAAATTATCATCCTCTAGTCGATCTCCAGTGGTGTGTATTAAACCCCCGTGTTCTTTTCTCTTTGTTAACAGGAAAGAATCTTCACAACAACAAATCGTTGTACCGATCAGCGGTATTCCTTATCAGATGTCCACCTATCAGCTGACAGAAGAGAACACAGACTTTTCGTACCGAGATAAACGGCACCAGTCCTCTATGGTAACAAGCATCGGACCCCAATGACGTGATAATGTCAGGAGATCAAGAGGAGGAAAGGTTCTTTTTCGGAGAAGTATTTATTGCGTTACTTCGCTTATGAAAGTCAATAACTGTGCAGTTATGGTCATTTTGTTAAATAATTTCTTCGGACACTTTTCTGAAACCTCCATTGACAGAGGTGCTTTAAGTTCTAGTTAGTTATTTAAAAAGCTGTCGAATTTCAATCGTTTTTGTTACATATTTGTTCCAATTCATTTTCGCAAATGCCACAAATCTAGCTCAGTCATTTTTTTGAATTTTCGAGTTTACTGGTCCCGCGATGATGATGATTAGAATGAATAATTAGTGAAAAATGGTTTACCTGAACGCACAACAGACTTATTTGTAAAAGGGAATTTATCATTTTGGGTGAGTTAGAGCTTAAAGAATTTTGAAAATACAAATGGTTATGAAATTGTTATAAATATTAGGTTGAATGTAAGGTTTGTTTTGTAAATACTTGGAAGAATTTATTTATATTTTAGGATACTTAATTTTCTGAAGCCGTCGATCCAAACAGATCCATAGGGTGTATTTAGGTTCAAAATGAAGAATGTTTCATCGGAAAATTTAATTTATTGACATGTGCAGAAGTTTTATTTTTTTCCTATTTTGTTTGAAAGGGTAAATACATGAAAAATATGTATAAAAAGATTAAACAAAAACGGAGTGACAAACATTTGAGGAAATGCTAGGTATTTATTAATTTATCCTCAAGGGTTACTGATTTCGACCGTTTGTAGCTGAGAAATTCAAGTAGTCCTTTTATTCAAGGCTTTTGTTACGTCTGTAGAAGTGGTATTCTATTTGCTTACAGAGCGGTTTTTTGTTGAGTGTCGTCATGGAAATCTTGGAGAATACCAAGGATCACTGTAGCCAATCAATGATGACATTACATTGAAATAAACGAATGAGAACGCGAAGAAGATACTTGTGATCAGGGCCTTAGTCAAGCGCGGGAAAACCGGCGCGTGGGAGTGCCTTTACAGCAGAATTTTTATTTAGTAGTCTCCTTTATCAATTTTTTGCATACCCAAACCTGGTCGAGAAAGTGGCGTGAGATTTGAACCATAGAGCCCGATGAGGCAAATCTTAAGCAAAATCAAGATTCCTCGCACTTAACAGTAAACCGCTCAATCGGGAGAAAATTTAGCGGGCGAAAGACGTGTAGAGGTAGGAACTTTACACACGAAGAAACAGAATCCCAAATTGAATTAACTGAATTAATTTCTTGTCATTTTAAATCACTGGCTCAAAGTCATGAACTCCAAAAAAATAGATATGAAATTAGTATCCAAGACAGTTCTGTTTCTTGACTTATTCTATGAGTGTTCTTTGTGTTACCTTTCCATCTTTGACTTTGTTCTCAATGACAAATCAATTTACGTTTTTTCGGTGTCTATTTATCCCTTTTCTGAAAAGTGTTTTAAAGTAGAACTCAGTTGACAAGTCTGTTTCTGTTGTTAATGCTTTGTTCGCAAAGTGAGCGGCCGTTTTTCTCGTAGCCTTTTAACATATCAAAACTCGAAGGCAGCTGAAATTCTTTAAACAACATAGGATAGCGAGAATTCGGACAGAATTTGCAGTAAGCAATATTTTTTTTTAAAAAAACTACGTCTTCAGGGCGTGGTACGAGCTGCTCTCGAAGGGGTTTTAGATGTAAATTTTTCGTGAGAAAGTAATCAATAATTTACTTAAAATAATTTGTCGAGAATCTTCCGAAGAGCTTGGTGCCGGCGGCTGCACCTTATTAGTTTTTGCTTTTTTCTCTTTTTGCACTTAAAATAAATGTCCACATAGGTAGGCTTAAACATTGCTTGTGAACAAAGATTTAACAACAGAAGATCAAGAACAAACTTGTTTTAAAATCTTTAACTTTCTCTGGAACTGTTGTGGAGAGTTAACCTTGAAGTTCATAATGGAATGAAATAAACTCCTCGGATTATGACTATACAAGTTGTCTGAATGATTGATAAAACTATTAAGGGTGTTGGCTGGGATATAACCTAAATGTCACTCAGCTTTTTTGAACGAATTTTACTTCAATCAAATGTTACCTCCTATCTCCTGTTTGTTTTTTAAAATTTTATGAAGTTGGAAAAAAAAAAAACTTCGATACGCTAACAAAATGATCATGTAGATACATATATTTCATCGTGTAAAAAGACTACACCCACCAGTTCATTTCCAGCACTTCAATCTTGTTTTGATCTGATTTGAACGCGTATCAGCTGTTCATAGCACCTGGGACATCTGGTTTGGATTGGCCAGCACGTAATGTGAGTTTTATAATTGTGATGTAAAGTGAGGAATTGTGCATCTTTCTCCAATTGAAGTAAAGATTTCTTTTTGTTTATGTTTATTGACAGCGCATAGACAAAGTACCAAGAACCACGGAGTTTCGTTAAAAATAATCCCTTTTTTAATACACAATAACAAATTAATTCCAACTAAGTCATAAGTCTCCATCTTGGAAGCAACGTTTCCATAAGAATGTCTTTGGAAAAACTATAATCCATTTCGTTAATTACTTAGGGAAATTCTATGTCTACAGACCAGTTAAGATTTTGATCTGAGGACAAATAAAATAGTTATTTTGAATGAATCGGTTTTTTTCCTTCGGAAAGCATGTGATCTCCTGTGAACGGTTTAAGCATGAGCTGAGGCGTTTGGTCAGGTCCAAAAGACATTAATGAATATGACTGTTAATTATTATTTTTGTTATGAAAACCATTTACCGGTTCTTTGAATTCGGTCCGCAATCAAAAGGAAATGAACAAGGAGATGACGTCACGATCCTGGCCAAAGGTACTCGCTTTCTGCCAGAGCCAGCCATAGCGAGTGATTTATATCATTAACTATTGTACCAGACAATCTACAGTTTTTTACAGTTATTCAAGGAAAACAGGACTTTACATTCTGAAAGGCAAAGTTAAGCAAACTTTGACCTAGTGTAAACATTACAGGAGTTAGTCGAATTATTGTTGGCATTTTATCAATGCAGGACGAAGGACAACGCAGTTAAGGTAACTATCATTACCGCCTCCGAGCAGGTGAACCATTAATATGCTGGAAAAATTGTATTATTGAATCGACGACGACTATCCCTTTTCTCACCATACCAGTTTTTGCTGATAAATCGGGAAAATAATTCAGTTCGCCAGATGCAATTGAGGTTGGCACAACTCGCTAATTGGGTAGGCCTTGCATTGCTAGAACTGGTAAAAGCAAAACATGATTTCAAAAGGCCTGCTCTTGTTGTGCCTAGTACACATTTCAAAGAGGTATTACGACTCGGAGTACGGATGACGACTGTTTGCTCGTTCTTGACAAAGCAGGTTTAAATTTCGCGCATCTAACTTCAGTCCCTTACTTGAACCACTGCTTATTATATTCATACCTTAAGCAGAAGTGATGTGGCGTTTGAAACATTACTTGAACTAAAAGCGACGCGTTACCGATGTATTGAAAAACAAACATAAAAAATCTGGATAAAGGGGCTAAGTTTCTAAAGAAACTGTGCTGCTGCTTCGGTGGGAGAGTATAGCAGGTAATTTAGTGTTAACAACTGAGTTGAGAACGTAAATTGGCCACTGTAAAGAATAAAAAAGCTAAAATAAAAAGTCTGGGACACGTCGAAAACTGAAATGATTCCGATGCTTCCGATTGGACACAAAATTAGTAAATGTTAAATTTGAACAGAAGAAAAAAATACAAACATATATATGATTTGAAAAAAAAAACGAACATCTTTAAAATTAATAATAATTCAAAATTAGCTAACCCTAAGATTAATTGATTGGAAACAAATCGCTCAACGTCTATATACATGATAGAATTAGATTTAGATGAGAAGGGGAGAGGGCCCTTACAGGCATCATTCACTGGTGCTCTCATTATTCGTTTGGAATAGACAACTGTCTTACATAGGACTTGCATTTTTAACCCTCTAACATATATTTTTCTATTTTTTAAATAGATTATTCTCATTACTTTTTTAGTTTTAAGTTTTTTTCTCATTGATTTGTGCCATTTTAAAATTGCAATTATTGTTAAAATTAATTCGAAATAAAAACATCTGGAATTTATATGCGTAGGAAGTTAATGCATTTCATTTTCTGTCCAAAGATTTATAGAAAAATGATCCATGGATGGTGAAATAAACTGCAAATTGACTTCGTTTATCCTATGGGAGGAAAGTTCCCGACATTACAGTAATGATGTCATCATATGCACTGTAAACGCCATAAGTGCTGTCTTCGCTCTCTTTTGTAACCTGGTCATCATTGTGACGATAAAGAAGAAGAACCTGATTCAGACTCCGCGTGATATTCTAATTGGTAGCCTAACCTTATTAGACTGCATAGTTCCATTAGTATCTAAGCCCTTATTCATAGCATTGCGCATGTCACTTCATGATGATCATGTGACCTGCTCCCGCCTGCAGCAATTGACGAAAGCTACAGAGTTAGCTGTGATGTTTGGTTGTGGTTGTTCCCTCACGCATATTGTGTTGATCGCTGGAGATCGATACCTTGCCCTAAGTAAGCCAATAAAGTATCGAAGACCACGCACAAAGAAAGGTGAGAAGCTTGGATACTTTATCACTCAATTTTTCAAATTTGTCCGTGTTTTATTTTATCTTTACAACTGAGTTTATAATGTGAATTGACCGACATAAGGAGTATTTAAGGCTGAGGTTCGAGCGTAATCCCTTCGTTAGAGTGAACTGTTCATGAAATTTCATTAGTACTTGGTCATCGCTTTTCTCGCTCCGAGAATTAATTTTACTGATGATAACTTGCTATTTTGAGGATCTACTGCAATTTTTTTTTTAGCTATTTATTGCGCGCATTTATTTTGTTGTGAAGAAAACATCGTCCTCTAAGATCTTTGCAAAAACTTGTAAACGTGCTCTATCAACTCTGAATTGACCTCGAAGTAATCATCACTGGATTTAGCCGACGTTATTGTTTACCTAATATAGTATGTCAACAAGCAACTTATGGGACCCTATATAAAAAAGACTTAACAATGTTGTGATAAGGGAACTAACAGAAAAATGGTTGGCCACAGTGATTGTCAAGGAATGATTCTTAATTACATGATGTTTTGGGGCTCTACCAGCACAGTTAGTTAGTAATATTTTTAAGGATAAACCTATGTTGGGCCAAGGTACAGAGAAATGCCACAAATATTTCGCTGAAATGCAAGAACTTTATTAACTTTGAAAATCACCGACAGACTTCAGTCCAGAACGGGATGATCCACTAAATGTAACAGGTTTCGTATAGTTTCAAAAATTTTCTGATAAAGTCATTGAATTAAATTTGGCGATGACCATAACTTTGGTTAATGATAGTAGTAGCAATATTCAAGTTTGATATTCCTTCCAACATAACCATAAGGTCTGGATCCACCGCCATAGTTTTTCGGAAACCAATCTTCACAATCCCATTGAAAATATTCACTTCGGACTCGCATTCCTCGGACATGCTGACACTGATGAGTGTTGGACTTCAACAGCACGAATGGGGAGTCCATGGGAAGAATTATGGCATTGGTGGCGTGACCATCCGTGCGGCAGCAGTACTGAATGTGAGTGTTCCTGTCATACACGCCGTCTGGAAGCGCTCCAGAGTGTCTGTTTTTATTGTTACTGTTCTCGTCATCCCATCTGATGTGTCCTTGCTGGAAACCTGAGTAATGAGTGATTAAGAGAAAACCCCGTCTTTGATTGTAATAATGCTAAGAAATTCATCATTTCCGAACGGGGCGGAGCAACAGCCTGAAGAAAAGTAACGACCTGCATTTTGGCTCACATCAGTGAGTCCCTCTCTCCTATATGTTCCCCCCTGTCTGCAGGTGAAGGCTCCATAAATCAATGAGGTGGGGGGAACGTTTCTCAGGCGTTTACAGCAATAAGTGTTCAGGGAAATATGATTAATCTTATCCAATTTTATCTTTGACAAATTTGTTAACAGTGCTTACCTTCGGCACATTCTCCCTTCTTCAGAATACAGTATTGACCTCTTGGCCACTGCAGACCATTTTTCTTGTCTCCTTCCTCTGTCTTCATGCAAAACTTCTGCTCCATGTTGCTTTTGGCTAATGACCCTGCCAAGTCATACGGACTTGACCAGCGGTTCTTTCCAAAAGCATCCTCAGTATCTTGGTAGCGGGTTCCAACGTGCCAAGCAAACTTTGTATTCTTAGGACAACCTGCCTTTGGCATGGGAAGGCCATACGTTCCAACTGGCCAAGTGAGAGGAATTCGTACTTCGGGATCTGAAAATCGCGCATGAGAAGGTTAAGTTGACTTAGAGGTACAGGGCTGAAGCGTAAAACCAGGAAATTTTGAAGAAAGTAACAAAGAGTATGAACATGCAAATGCCGTTTGATGTCCTTGAATGAAAATTTGAAAACCTAAGGGAAAGATAAATGAATATCAAAATGTCACTCACATTTTCCCTTGACCTCACCTTTCATCTTAATTTCTTACCTGTAGGCACCTCAGCTTTCTTGAGTTTCGGATACTCTTCTAATGCCTTCTTGACGTGTTCCCTTCGAGTTCCGACAAGCTCGCTGGAATGGACGCATCGTGCAGAGTTCTGGTGATCAAGCTTTGAGTAGAAACTGACATCAAAGGCTTCGTATATTGGCACAATCCTTATTCCAATAGGCTCAGGCATATCAACGCCTCCGGATGTGAACGACACCTTGTGTTCTCCGAATTCGGTTTTATCCGACATGGATTCTTTAAATTTTTTCATGTCAACTTTGAGGGAGGCCTTGGAACCCATATAACCTCCTGACACGGAAACTGAGTTTTCCATCTGAAAAAAAAAAGTAAAACCGCTACAGATTTACTGAAGGTTCCCCAAAGAAGGTAACCAAAGTAATGAAACAATGGCCAAAAGAACGCCTTTAGAATGACTGCCTTGGAGTGAAAACTAAAGTTATTATAATTACTATGAAAAGGAAGATAATTATAAAATGGAACCAATAATCCTGATAACCTTGAGTTACATGGGTAACCGACCACTTGCACGGCAGAGCGAGGGCGACTATTCTCGAATGTTTTTCTATTTTCTTATTGAGAACTGATTATTTCAGAATGTGGTGTAAGTTATGCAGATTCATCAAAGGGCTCAGTGGGGCAAAGGCAAAGAAAACTTCTTTTCCCTTTGAAACTTATTTGAAAACTGCCTCAAAATTAACCATGTTAATGCAAATGGTTTTAAATATGTTGTGCAGATCACCTGGAATCAACCAAAAAAACAATTTCTTGTCATCCCAATTAAATTTTTTTGTTTTCGCGCCATAATCGTCACTGCGTTGCGCATGCGGTAGCCATTATGGTTATATGACTTTATTCTTACGTTATTCATGGCGTATTTGGTGAACTCAGAGTTTGTGGATTTGGATCGATCAGTCTTCCTCTAACCAAGATCAACTTGTACCACAATGTGCTGAAGAAAAAGCAAAAACAATCAGAAATCTGTCAGTGATTGTCTTTTTAGAAAACTGTAAAACTGTAATTCAACTCCCTTCTAGTCTTCTTCTATGAGTGGTTGTGACCGAGCCCTCCTTTTAAGATTAACGGCCGATTTTGGATTGGACCTGGCTTAGAAACCTTGGATGAAGTTGATTAATTTATGGTTGTTAAAAATCAGCTTAGTGTTCACTAATGAAAGGCTTTTATCTAAATATGTGCTCTCATTTACAAAGCATAAATACCTGTAGTCATCTATTCAAAAAGCTTTGTTTTAAAAATTTATTACTGCAACTTTGTAAAAGTATAAGAAGCCGTTCAAAAACAGAAGTTGCCTTATTTCAAAGTTAGTTCCTTAATGATGTCTTTTAGTGAAGACAAGCTTTTTTTGACACTCACTGTTCCCCAGTTCTCGATGAATTTGAAGTAGGCCTGCTGATTGTATTCTTCTGGTAAAATACAAACAGCTGCTGCAAAGTCCTCTGACACAGAATACTTCTTGACTTGAGCCAAGTCCATTTGGTATCGAGCTCGGCCACGATTGCACACATGCTTCTCTTCATAAAACACATTGCGGTATTTTGATGTTTCTTTCTTCACCTGCTCATATCCTAATAAGGAACAAAACCGGGAGAAGAAAGAAAACACAATTTCATCTAACAACACAGCTCTCTGATTGGCCTCCTTTCGTTAGAGACAAATTTGTAAAACTGCTTGCCACCTGGGGGAATACTTTTTTACGCAATAAAACTTTTTAATGTATGGTTTTCTTCCAGATAACATAAGTCTAACACCTGAATTTTCTGTAATCAAATATCCCTGAGAAGTGGTGCTAATCAATCAAAACTGACCAACAGAGGTTCCTTCTTTAGTTGTCTCGAGGGACTCGCCCTCTTGTCTTATCTTGCCTTGAATTATTATCGAAGAGCTGACTAGCCTGCTTATGAAACACATTTTCAAGAATTTTTTAGCACGAATTGAATTATTTTACTTACTTGAACTTAGAGAAAAGGCAACGTTCCACAATATTGCATTGTAACCACCTGCAGAATAAAAACGTATCTTTAATTTAACCCACGATGTCTGCGTTTAGGATGTAGAAGTAGAACACAAAACGACTTGCTTGACCCTTTAACTCCCATGAGTCACCAAGACAGAATTTCTTCTTACAATATCAACACAATATCAAGAAGAAAAATGATGAGATTAAAGAAAGTCCCTTAATTAAGGGATTATTAGTTGATCCGATACCAAATTCTCCAAACCAACATCACAAGAACTATATGGCAGACAGTAGGGAGAATTACTGAGAAGATCCTGGGAGTTAAACGGTTAAAGAAGTAAAAGAAAAGTCAGGTTTACAGAATAGTGTTTTCTTGGCCTTACCGCTAGATTGTACATCCACACTAAGTTTTTCCTGGTAGCTTTTGGAACCTGAAAAAACTTCCTTTTTATTTGTTTTGACGCAAGACTGACGTGGGGAAAAGCTGACCTGATCTGGTACAACATACTTCTTGTCTAGAGAGACTTTGTTTTCTTCCCATGTCAGCTTGAAGACTTTTCTGGTGAACAGGAGTCCTGGGTCAACACCACCGTTTGATACATCGCCCCCCTCGGGGTTTCCTTCCAGAAGATTGTAACCAACACCTACAAAGTGAAGACCTTTGGGCGAATTTTGGAAAGCCTCTACATTGATTGCGGCACCAAGCATGGCAGCAAGGCAGAGTAAAAGGTTCATGATTTCCCCTTGCCTTGATAGAGCCGTCTGTGTAAGATAAACGAACATACCAATAACTAAATCTGTGGATAAATTTTCTATGTCTTTTTAGCCTAGGTGTTTCAAGAATTTGTGGAAGAAGCATACAAAAATATCTTCCAGTCGCGGATAGAGTCTTTAACTTGCGCTTCGAAACGACAGAAAGATCTTACTGACAGAGAATTATACGGCAGGAGAGGTTATGGAAGATTTATGGTAATGTTACGATAACATGGAAAATTTAGAAAATTTCTAAACGCTTAGTCAAAGAAATTAATATTAAAAAACATCTATCTATTTTAAACACAAAAGACTATGAAGTCAATGCATACCCGTTTTTGTCAGTTGCTACTCAGGTATCGGCTTCGGCTCAATGTGTCTTTCGAGTATTTATGCCATTTTACTTCGTTGTCATCAAATAAAATAATGATCTATCAAAACAAAGCATGGAAACTGCACCAGAACATTTAACTAGCTGGCCACTGGCAATCAGATGGTTTTCGAGTCATCTTAATTAAAATGCTACTTCAATTTCTAAATAATGGAAAACGGATTAGTTTACACTTGCTTGCTATTTGATCTTAATTTCCACTTTATGAGTTTTGCAATTGCTGTTCAGGTCAGATCTCTTTATAGTTACTCAGCTTGAAATAAAGCAAGAGTGTCTCAAAGGAAATTGATTTTGCAACTTGACACTTGTTTAGAAGGGGATTTCTTTTAGTGAAAGAATCGCTCTGCTTCCCGAGAAAAACGATTTGATCTACGATAAGTCTGTTTTCTTGAAACTATGGAACTATCTACGAAAAAAATGACAGATTCATATATGAAATTTAAGGGTGTAATAGTAATACATGATTGATAGAAACTAACTAATCTTTATTTTCAATTTTCTCCGTCTGGACAGAACTTTTGGTTACAGGGCCTTTAGATAAGGTGTAGAAAGTCAAGAAAAAAAGATCGATTCCTGTTCTATTCACTTCGTAAATTAAAGTAGAACACTAACATCTGGCAATCTTACACGACTGTTTGAATTCCGAAAAAAACTTTTGAACTGTGTTTACCAAGCGGTAAACAAAATAGGGCGAGATGGTCATTTCTCATCATTTCGTTTTTTCTTATAATCAAAGGAGAATAATACACCAACTTTCTGTCTTCTAAAAAAAACCTTTTGAGCAGTCTTTTGCCTAGCGGTAGAGAAATAAAGCGTAAAGGTCAATTGGTTTAAATATTTGCACTTGTAAGACTGCATCACAATACATCAGTTTGTTTTACACACATCCATGCTCTAAAAGTCGTCAAGCAATTACCGCCAATGGGTTTGTTCGGCAGCACCTGTATCTCACTTTAGGCCAAACAAAATATACGTTATCAATTATTAGTAGTAAAGTCAAGGTACTACCTTGCGAATTACCCATCAGAACATTCCGAGAAAACGACTTAAGTTGACTGCTTATATTTCTAAAGCTGAGCAGCGGTTTCGTGGAGGAGTGGCTTAGATTTTCGTCTTTTAAGAAAATGCAAGAGAAGGCATGTCTCAATAGAGAGTTTTTTCAAAATCTTGACGTATTTTAAGGTTTAAGAGGTATCCAAACCAGAAAAATACAAGGTCATCGAAAACCCAATACGTTTAACTCAAATTAACAAATTTATTTATTGTTGTTTCTCACAATGATATGGTATAGCGCCTTTAGAAGCTTTTCAGACTAAAGCTCGGCTCTGAGCAAACTCAGCAGTTGTTAAATGAAAACAAAACAAGATTTTACTCGAAGTGCAACTTTATTCAGAGAAGCTTGGCTTCATATGTTGAGTTATTAGCTGTTCACGTTCCTTACAATATTAGAGTTACTCTTAACTCTTTCACTAAAACTGAAATTCTCGTTACTTGAAATGAAAAAAAATTTTTTTTTGATATAAAGAAATACCCTAGTACTATAAAAAAAAGAAGATACGATGAAGGTCTGAAGCGGCTGTTTAGGTCAAAAGCTTCACAAGAAGCTTTGAGAAGCAAAAAGGTCTGAGTAAACATTGCATTAGATTCTTTTTCCTGCTAAGACTGTTTTTTTTGTCGTTTTTTAAACTCGACTACTTGCAGAAAACCTAAATTTGAACTCGTTTGATTGTTACATATTTCTTCTTGCCCTGAAAAACTTTAAATATTGTGGAATATGAATATATGGCCTGACTTGACTCGATATCTTTTGGAGACGCTCACAACATGAATCGCTTTTATTCTTATTTCGTTGACTTTTGATGTAAATCTTAAACATTGCAGAAGATGGAAAACGACTGATTTCACTCAGCAGTGGTTATTCACCGAACGAGCTGTCGTGGCGTATCGATAGATAGTGTAGATTGTGTTTAAAAGAAAAAAAAAGCCGCCGTGGCACCACACGCAATTAAAATAATTGTATTTTTATCTCAATGGGCTTCTGGCAAATATGGCAAACACTAAGCTGCTTTGTACACAACTGACATGCGCCGTGACCACAACGGAAAATGACGTCCTTCTTCCTTTCCACGCAAATACAACACACAACAGATTCCTCCAATTTCCGAAATTTTGCTTCAAGTTGCCGATATCGCGAAACCAAGGACTTGTTGTTAATTCCAATGATTGGGTTACCATCTGCGAAGAGAGTTAGACCGAATGGAATTCGATAATAATTCAGCCAATTTCTCCCAAGACAAAGCAAACAATAATATTATGACGAAGTAATATTATTACGAGGTAATATTATTACGAAGCTGACAAAGAACCTTTTTTCCTCGCTCTCAAAATCTGGATATTTGCGAAAGCTCAGAATAATCAAAATAAAATAAAAATGAAATTCAACAAAACATGAAAACTGGTTAAGAATTAAACACCCACGATTACCCAACATATCATTTGAGGGCCCAGCTAAAAACCACCTTAGCGAGTTTGGTTCCCTCATTATTATAACTATTATCATTATTATTATTATTATTGTTTTCGTCATCATCATCATCACCAACAGTATCTTTTTAGTAATTATGATAACTTGCTTCTTTCGGAAAATTCAGAGGAAAAGTGAAAGGAATAGAAAGCTTTAATATGAATATGAAAGTTTAAAAATAAAATTTAAGTAAGACTCTAAAGGGGGAAAGTTTCTAAAGAAACTATGGTGCTGTGTTGGTCGTCAGCCCTTCGTCAGAGCGAAAGGTCAAAGCTCGAAACGTCAGCTTTGAAACTCTTTACATTGGCTAACTAACGTTATCAACTCAGTTGATAATGCTAAATTACCCTGTCTCTTCTCTGTCAGGAGCAGATATAAAAATTTCAAGCTTTCGCCGATCCACTTCATCATCAAGATGATATGCCGTGAATCGTCGAAAGATTGAAATTTTAGTTTTAGCTACATCGGCCTCACCTGGCCAGCGAAGGACAACATCCAAAGACTAATAAAAAAATTTAAATTTTTGCAAGTTACCTCTCGTTCCTTTACCAGTGATAGGCGTTTTACATTCCAAACATCTCTTTAATCGGGCTGCACATTCTGCAAATAGATTATTACGTTAATAAATACTAAGATCAAGATGCCTTTTTCAAACTGTGTTAATCTTCTCCACACTTAATCATGGTCGTTCCTCCGTGGATCCTTCTTACCTTTTCGCGATTGTCTTCTCAAGGAAACAGGTATTTCAAAGTCGCTTTCTTTTTCAAGGCAATTCTCTGTAGAGGACGCTTGAATCACTTCAAACTTAGAGACAAGGCCCATTTAAAATTTGAGTGATTGACACAGAACAAAAAACAACAACTAAAACAAAAAGCAGAGCTACCTATGCACACAACAGTGTGGCCACAGGGTTTGAATGCAACAACAGCCTCAGTCTCCTCACATGTATAACAAAGCACTTTTTGATCATCAGATGTCGATGGATTTTTTTCGCCATTTTCTGTCTCCTGATCCATATTTACATCGTCGTCTACTGGTTGTGATATTAGGCCCTTGCTGTCGTCCATATCTGTGTCGATGTTATTCTCTGCCATTTCAGCAGGTTGAACAGCGCTGTTGTTTGAGATGTCTGAGGCCCAGGTTTCTACTTCAACTTTATTAGTCACTTCCAGCACCACATTCTCCTTGTAAACAAAAAAATCAAATAAACTCAACTCCTTTGATAAAGTATAGAATTAAGAGAGTTAATACCAAAAAGGAGTCCTAATGGAGTATTTTAGTCTGGTAACGAGCCACTTTTTTCTTATTTTTAATGAGTAACGCCTCTTAACCGGTTATCGAATCAAAATGAGTGTAAGAAAGATGATCGGAAAACTCCCATCAACCGTACAGCTTAAGATAGAAGACTAAATAATTTGACACTATTAAAGAAAACCATCCTCATAATGAATACGGATGAAAAAGAAGGTTGAAAAGCAATAAATGATCAAGGGCGTCCGACTTCTTGTAATGCTTCCAGAATACACATCTAAGGATTGTCCTCGTTGTAATTTTTCTTCACTGATATAAAATGGTACTACAAAAGTGCTTTTTTATAAACCTTCGTATGAACTTTTTCACCTGACACAACGTGTCTTCCACCATCATATTACTCACCAGGGCTGTTTCCTGTAATACACTTTCAGCTGTTTCGCCTTCTTGAATGTCTTCACTCTCTGTCTCGTCTGACATCTCTGATACTGATTCTTGTTGATCTCCACTGCACAAGTCACTTATTACTTCACGTAAAAACGTATCTTCTGCCTCATCTGCGCTATTCGAACTGTCTGTTTGATTTTCATTATCTTTTTCAGTTCCGTCTGTCAGTGTCGTCGCACTCGCTGAAGATGAAGCATCGCCTAATTCAAGTTCGGTTTGCGACTCGCACGAGGACCCAAAACTTGGAACTTTCTTGTTGTGTGTAGTCCTACAGTTGTTAAACAAAGTATAATTTTTGGTTAAATATCATATGTGTGAAACGAATTTCCTCGCTGAAACAGCTCTCATTCAGTTAAAATCCTTCGGACTCAATTCAGGCAAGAGAAACGGAGACTACGGGGAATGTTCTTACTCGTGATTAGGATAAAAATGTCATCGGAATATAGGTGTTTCGGAAGCGAGGTATATAGACATTTAAAAAAAAAAACACAAAGCATTTGAATACCCTCCGCAGGCAGCAATCTTCCGAATGAGTTGCTCAACTTTCGATCCTCGACATTTGTCCAGTGGTGTTTGCCCTGAGTCATTGGCTTTCAACACGTCAGCTCCATAGCTTAACAAGCAGCGTGAGACAGCGACAAAGGACGCATTGCTCTTTCGTGCACCAAATAGTAACTCCAGACCAGGCTTAAATAAAACAACACTAATCCGTGTCAAGAAGGCCGAAGACATTAACATAGAACCAACTGATCACCTTTCCCTTTATATCAGTTGTACTTATTGCAATCTGTATGAGATCCTATTTGAGATCATTGTATTACGGCGAGATTTTGAAGTAGGAAGACGATTCTCAAAAGGTGTGGTAGATGATAGAAATTCTTTGCTTATTTACGTTCCTTACTTAGTCTTGTTCTCGAAGTTAAGCAGCAACATCGCTTGATGAAATAAAATTGCTGTAATTTTTACTTCACAATAGTGTCATTATCCAAACCGATTTGAACAAATCAAAAGCCAATTTTGGAGATGCCTAGGAACATCAGAGTGATGACACATGCATAACCATCCAAATCATTTCATGATCATTTTACATTACTCATTTTCCCACGCTGAAAGGCAGAAAAAGATCGATAGGTTAAACTTTGTGAACTTATTTACCATTAATCCCATAATTCCTTGTGGCACGCCTTCCTTCATTAAAGTGATGTGAAGCGCTGTATCTCCGTCATTATCCACTGCATTAACATCGGCTCCATGGTCCAACAACATCCCAACCATGACTGAGTATCCTTTATCGGCAGCTAAATGAAGTGCCGATTCATTTTCAGCAGTTGGAGAATCGACCTCACACCCCGGCTGTTAGATAAAAATATTCTCTCATTATCAAGATATCTTTATCAGTAAGAATTCAGATTCATTGTTTCAAATGTTTTGTCAACTTTGTTAAAGTTGTCGATAACAAGAATACGCAGTGGCCTGATAGTTAGCAGTCTGGACTCCAGACCCGAGTTGTTTACCATTGAGATCTGCCTGGGTCACTGTGTCGTGTTCTAAAGCAGGAAACTTTCGTTAGTGCCTCCCTCTGGCCAGGAGAGGACATTCTGACGAAGTTTCATGGGATATATGATGGAGTAGCATCTCAACCAAAGAGGCGTTGTTGAACAATGTGCGCGAAACAAAGATAACAGTTTGTTGGTATGGGCCACTTGGCCAGTGCAAAACGTACACGTAAGCCTTATAGCAATCAATTATTTGTAGTGAACCGCTGGCCTTAAATGTCAACTCTTGTTCCTAGTTTTTACAGGGGGAGAGTAGATGTAATAGTAACGATTTGTGGTTATCATCCCAACTAACGCAAAAAGTCATATTCCGTATTGGATTGAACAAAAGCGAACGTCTTTGAAATCTCATAAAGACAGTTGAAACAACACAACGAGTGTTTTTCGAAAAAAAGGTAACAAATTTAGATGACATTACCTTTCGTAAAAGGATCTTAGCTATCTCAAGGTGATTATTAATTGCTGCAATATGAAGGGTCGTAAACCCATCATTGTTAATAACATTCAAAGAATTTCCGGTCGTGGCAAAAATTCTTTCCACGGCGCTGCAAATAAATGACAAAATAAATTTATGTTACTGTCCCGACCGAACATTGATATTCTGGTCATTTTTATTTTTTTTCATATTTTATCTTGTTTGCACGTATTGCATGCCATTAAAAGTGACGTTATGAACATATGATTTTTTTACGCGACCTCGTGGAAAATAAAATGGTTGAATTGTGAAAAACAGTCATCTCATTTTAGTGAAGCGTTTTACACGACAATTACACTGAATGTCAAAGCGAAAAAAGTTAACAACATACAAATAATTTGTAATTGAGATTTGGTCTGGTTTCCTCCTGATCCTTCAGATCGCCCCAATTGCCAACAACTAACGGCCCTAACGATCTGGAACACCATGAACTTTCAGTTGAGCCTGAGTCTCATAAGCTTAGCTTTCTTATGATTACAAGTTTGTCCCAGCTACAGTCGTCTCGAAAATTGCGACGATCAGATGAAGACTAGGCTGTTCATGTGGGTATATCATTCAGCATTCAGATGCTTAACAACTGAATCAGTTGGCTATCGTACTCTTACTCTGACTAAGCTGTCTAACTGAGTAATGATGTAATTATATTTGGCATAGCTACCGTTTATTTCCTCTCAAAACAGCGAGTTGAAGATAATTGAAACCTTTTCCGTTACAAAGAGTAACAGAAATTCTTGAGCAGTCTAACAGTATATCCATCATACTGTGGCGTTGCAAAAAGATGGCACAATGGAGAGGGGTATCACCTGCCTCGTCCTGAAAATGAGTCGAAGCGTGATATTAGGAGTCACCTGGTACCATTCGACTTTTTAATACACTATTTTGACTGGCAGCTTAGGTAGCAGTTTATTTTATAACAAAAATGATAGGATGAAAATGAAAAATTGGAGCAAATGTCAGGACAGACCGGTGCAGATATATTTGAATTCGAGTCTTTTGCCTCTCTATTGGCTGATTTAAATTTTTTCATGTTTTTTATGAACAGTCGAACAAGGTTTAAATTTGACTACGACATGAGTCTAGTGATATATGCAACGTTTGCTGGGTTTAGTGTCACAGTCTAGAATGCGTCGGGTATTTGTATTCCCATGAGAACTGATATCTTCAAAGGACCCAACGAACCTGTAGATTGACGTCACACTCAGGGCACTGTGTCAGGATCCGTACTGCCGTTTCGTTTCTCCTTTCCACAGCCAAATGTAAGGGTGTACTCTTATTACTTCTTTGTTGAACATTTGGGTCGAAACCTTTCTCCAGTAACAGTTTCAAAGCTTCACCGCTTTCGTCTCTGAATGATCACAAGGATTTATGTGCAATGAGAATATCAGGCATTTTAGAAATTATCCATTAATTTAAAGAGTTTCTAATTCTACTTTCCTGTGTGGTAAAAAAAAACACAACAACAACAGCAACGATAAAAACCAGATATGAACCATAAAATGCAAATAGTGCGCGTTGGGTTGTCATCAAACCAAAGCCAAAGCAATCAGAGCCACTCAGAACAAAGATGAATATCTTGATGAATAAATAAACAATAACAACAACATACACATGCTATCGACAGCAGCCCGAGTAAAAGTTACTTTGTTGTGGGTGATTTTTTTTATCGATTGGTTGACAGGATGGCTGAAGATTTCGAAAGCAATGGCATTGAGAAGGAAAGGAAAACTAAAGCAATCTTAGATTTCTCAGTCTGCGGCTAATTAACATTACTGTGATATTTCAGTCATCTTACTGGTAAGTAGAGTGATGCATGGCTGTGTATCCCTGATTATCCTGTATTTTGAGAAAAATTAACGAATATGATTAAGAAGGCTCCTCTCCTGAAACACTGAGATATGTAGAACATAACCATGTAAAAAATAATAACCTAATCTTGTCGATCATGCGTCTCTTTGTTATCCTCCTCAACCAGTACTAACAATTACAGTAATTTGAACGGGGCAAAAATAACAGTGATGGTTAAAAGTACTGGATTGAATAAAAAATTTTGTTACCCACCAGTATATCCATGTTAGCTCCTCTCTCAAGCAATTCTCTAATGATGTCACAGTGCCCCTGGCGACATGCTACATGAAGAGCTGTGTGACCACCCATTAGGTCATCAATCTGTGCAGAACGAAAAAACGCAAACCCTTGATCGTGTCAAATGTTCTTGAACGCCACCACATTCAAATTTGATTCTAAATCATGAATTGATATTACATTGATTTTTTTCTTGAAGCTTTAAAAAGTATCCTTCCAGTTATCATTGTTTATTGAAACCTAAGTTACACGGTTCCCATCTTATTATCATATTTCTAATATTGCTTTGATTTAAGAAAATTGTTCCGACTTGTAAATGTTATCTGTAAAAGTAAAAGGAATGAAAGAAAAAAGGTACCCGTTCTGGGTTAACATCCAAGATTTCCTTGAGTCTTGAGAGGTTATTACTTCTTGCAGCATTCACGAGGTCGATGTCCGCCTGTTAAAGAACGATTGAGCGCGTCAGACCTCTCATAGTGTGGTTGTTACAGAAAGACAACTAATCGTATTAGGATCGTCCTCGTTGTAGTTTTTTCCCTTACTGATACAAAATGATACCGCTAAAGTACTTTTAGAACTCCTTTTGAACTTTTAACGCGACACAATGTGTCTTCCTCTGGACAGCATATTTTCCACCGGGGCTGTTTCCTGTGATACACCTTCAGCTGTCGCCCACCTTAATGTCTTCACTTTCCATCTCTTGCGACCCGCTCAAGGACTCAAAACTTGGAATTTTCTTGTTGTGTGTGGTCCTATAGTTGATAAGCAAAGTATCATTCTACTTAGATATCATATAAAAGCAATTCCCACATGCACTGAAGAGGCCTTAATTCAGGTGGCATCTCACGGACTGAATATTAATCCCCTTATTAGTGTTAGGTGTAATTGTTGTTGTTAAAATAAACTTCTAGAAATCTTCAAACTGCTAAGTCATGCTGACATGTGTACCATGGAACTTTCTTGAACATTTCATCAAGTCACTCAGTTATTACGTAATACTACTAAAATAGTTCTTTTGTAAGCTTCTGGAATGTTCCAGAACACTTTGTGAATGTATATAGGAACTCAGTTATGTAGTAGTAGTAGTTGCTGTTGTTGGGATTGACCGACTGTTTACAAAGCTATCCCGTGAGAGAGAGCAACAGTGGAAGATTGGTAATTTCGAGAAAAGTCGGAGGAATCTGAGAGTTTGGGTCAGTGGTGAGCTAAGATATAGACTGTAGTGGGCTTATGTAAGTTTATCGATGATACGTAATGTACTGCCTTTAGGAGTCGCTCCTTATTAAGAATATTACTCTTATTATTATTACAAAGTGGTTGAGTTTGTAGGATTGTATTGTTTTCCTGTCGGTTAAATTATACCGAAACATTAGTAATGTGCCTTCGATTCAGGCAAGAGATTCAGAGACTACGCGGGGAATGTGTTTAGCCGCGATCAAATTTCGTCTTACCAAGATAAAAAGCGAGAATCCGCTCTACTATAACATAGAAAGATGTACAGATATCATAAAATACACAAAAGCATTTGAATACCCTCCACAGGCAGCAATCTCCCGAATGAGTTGCTCAACTTCCGATCCTCGACATTTGTCCAGTGGTGTTTCCCCTGAGTCATTGGCTTTCAATACTTCAGCTCCATAGCTTAACAAGCTGCGTGAGACAGCAACAAAGGACGCACTGTTCTTCCGTACACCAAGTAGTAGGTCCAGACCGAGCTAAAAATAAAACAACAGAAAGAACCAACTGATCACCTTTCTCTTTATATCAGTTATACTTATTGCAAGTAGTGTGAGAACCCTTTTGAGATCTCAGCATTACAGTGACGTCATAGCAAAGTTGACTGGGCGGACTATTCTCAAAGGATGTGGTTGATGATAGAAATTCTTTGTCTATCTACGTTCAAGCAAGAAAATAACAGTAACTTTACTTCAAAACAATGTTATTGTCTAAACCGATGTGAAAAACACATAAGCTAATATTGGAGTTACCTTTAAACGTCTTGGTAAAAGCGACACATGCATAACCATCCATGTTATGATTATTTTACATTACTAATCCTCTACGCTTAAGGGATGAAAAAGTGAGATAAAACATACAATGTCTCCTTCGACATCTTGTCGGCCTGTTCCAAGCGTTCATTTGGTAAAACAGAGCATAATGGCCAAAGGCGTTATAGTGGCGGAGGAGTGAAATAGCTAAGGTATACGTGAGACTAAGGTATACGTAAGGTCTACGTGGCCTGACCCCATCACTCCTCCACGACTACAGCGCTGTTTACTATCGAGCTTTGATTTACTGACTGAACGCCATGAACAGGCTGCAGCACGGTCTTTTGTGAAGCTATTTATTTATCATTACTACCAGATTTCTCTGTTGTTCGTGTTCCTTCATCAAAGTGATATGAAGCGCCGTATTTCCGTAATAATCCACTGCATTCACATTGGCTCCATGGTCCAACAACATCTCTACCATGACCGAGTACCCTTCATTGGCGGCTAAATGAAGTGCTGAATGATTTTTAACGGTTGGAGCATCGACCTCACACCCTGGCTGTTAGATGAACAATTTACTCTCACGATCAAAATATGTTTACCAGAAAGAATTTAGATTTATTATTCAAAGGGTTTTGTAAACTTTGTCAATAAGAAAAATACGCAAAAGCCTGACAGTTAGCAGTCTGAACTTTAGACCCGGGTTGTTTACCATTGAGATCTGCCTGGGTCACCGTGTGGTGTTCTAAGGCAGGAAACGTCCATTAGCGCCTCCCTCTGGCCAGGAGAGGACATCCTGACGGAATATCATGGGATATACAATGATGGAATAGCAGCTCGAACAGAAAAGATTCGTTTGACAATGTGCGGGAAACAAGGATATCAGTCAGAGAACAGACGTAAAAGGAACGTCGAAAATCCCAACAAACCACACACAGGAAGTCATATTCCGTTCCGAGATTAAACACAGTCGACAATCTTTCAAATCTGTTAAGGCGGTTTAACCACACAGGGAGTCTTAGACGCGAGAAAAAAAATAAAAATTACAATTAACAAAGAACAGGGAAAAATCGGTGGATTTTTTTTTATAAATTACCTTCGTTAAAAGGATCTTAGCTATCTCACGATGATCATTAATTGCTGCAATATGAAGGGTCGTAAAGCCATCATCTTTAACAACATTCAAGGAATTCCCGGTTTTGGCAAAAATTCTTTCTACTGCCCTGTGAATAAATGACACAATAGATTTTACGTTGCTCTGAATGTCAAAGCGAATATAGGTAACAGTATAAAAGGAATTTTGTAACTGATGTTTGATCCTGGTTCGTCCTGATCACTCATCGCCCCAATTGTCCAAATTATATGAAAACCAGGCCAAGTGATGACCAACGACCCTAACGATCAGGAAGATCATGAACTTCAGGTCGGACCTTAATTTGCGTATAAGCTTAGATTCTCTATGATCAAAAGTATGATCCAGTCGTCTCAAAAACGGCGACAGTCAGTTGAAAACTATGCCTTGGGTCTGGGTACTACTGATCCATCAGATGCTAAATACCTGAATCAGAAAGTTATTGCACCCTTATCCATTAGTAGTGATGTAATTATTTTTGGCAGTTACCGTTTATTTCCTCTCAAAACAGCGTGTTGAAGATAATTGAAACCTTTTCGATTACAAAGAGTGTAACAAGTTCTTGGACAGTCTAACAGCATATCCACCATGTTGTGGTGTTCTGCGTCGATGGCATCATGGAGAGGGGTATCACCTGCCTCGTCCTGAAAATTGTCAAGCGTAATGTTAGAAGTCACATGCTGCCTTTCTACTTTGTTATATCGACTGGCAGCTTGGGTAGCGGTGTATTTGAGCACGAAAATGGTGGAATGAAAACATCAAGAATGGGTGTAAACATCAAATAGTTAAGTGCAGCAGTCAAAACAGTTGAGTCTTAGGGCTTTCCAACGGCCGGTCCTAGACTGTTCATGTACGTTTAAAATAAAAAAAGGGCAATGTAGTTTTAGATTATGTTCTGTTCGATTATGGCGATACTATCTGGGGTGATAAGGGCAATGCTACTCTTATGAATGAATTGCAGCTACTGCAAAACAAGGCTGCCAAGATTATTCGCAGTTTACCTAGTTTTTACTCTTCTACAGAGGTATTAGAAGAACTTTGTTGGCCAACACTTTTTAAACTTAGGTTATTTCACCGCTGTGTCTTCGTTTATAAATATGTAAATGGCATTATAGATTTTAAGTTTGATACAAGGCTAATCAGTGACATCCATTCTTATAATACTCGTGGCAAATCCAATTTTTACTTACCGCGAGTTAGGCGCAATTATGGAAAACAGCGCCTTTTATATCAAGGACTGGGAGAATGGAACAGTCTTGACAAGTCAATACGTGACATAAGGTCACTTTTAATTTTTAAGCAAGCCTTGAAGACCGCAATTTTTTTAACTCATTTTATAATGTAATTTTATTGAACATTTTAATATTGTATTTTTAACTATTTTTAACCTTTCAAATTTAACATTTTTCTTTTTTTTGGCAGGGCCTCACTGAATAACACCTTTGGTGATGTGAGCTCCCTGGATAAATAACATTATTATTATTATTATTATAGATTTTACAACGAAATGCGTCTTAATAATATGTGCAATGTTTGCTGAGCTAGTCGGACAGTCGAGAAAGCATCAGGAATTTTTATTCTCAGGAGAACTAACAGCTTCAAAGGACCCAACGAACCTGTTGATTGATGTCACACTCAGGGCACTGTGTCAAGATCTGGACTGCCGTTTCGTTTTTCCTTTTCACAGCCAAATGTAAGGGTGTGCTCTTATTACTTCTGTGTTGAACATTTGGGTCAAAACCTCTCTCCAGTAACAGTTTCAATGCTTCACCGCTTTCATCTCTGAATGATCATAAGGATAAGAGTACAACAAAACATCGGGCATTTTTGCATTTTACTTTAACTTAAGAGGTTACTTATTCTACTTTCGTAAGAATGTTCACGTGACTGTCATAAAGGAAATAAAATAAGAGCAATAACATGCAGATAGTTTGCGTTGGCTCCTGCAAGTGTCGGAAAACCAAAAGCTAAGCAATCAGAGCCATTCAGAACATGCAATAATATCTTGGCGGATGAATGAAAATGGAGAACAATCACATGCAGTCGAGTTTAAGTTACTTCGTTTTCAGTGGTTTTCGTTTTTTTTCCATTCAATTGGCTCAGAAGATAGCTCAAGTGTTCGAAAGCAATCGCTTTTTTTACTTCAGCAATCTCTGAATCGAATCGAAGTTTGATTAGCTAACTTAAAATTAACTTTTTTATGTCAACTTACTGGTAGGTAGAGTGATGCATGGCTGTGTATCCCTGATTATCCTGTATTTTAAATATTATAATAATAATATAATAATGTATGAATAGGGAAGTTCCACTCCTGAAACACTTAGATAAATAGAATACGAGTATGTCAAAATAATAACCTAATCCTGTCGACCACGTGTCTCTTTGTTATCCTCCTCGTGCAGCACTAGCAATTACGATAGTTTTTGACGGGGCAAAAAATAACATAAATGATACAAAAAAAATTTAAATAGATATCACTTACCAGTATATCTATGTTAGCTCCTCTCTCAAGCAATTCTCTAATGATGTCACAATGCCCCTGGTGACATGCTACATGAAGAGCTGTGTGACCACCCGCTAACTCATCAATCTGTGCAGAACGAAAAGACTCAAACCCTTTATAAATTCAAACTTTCTTTAAGGCTACCAAATTCAAATTTGATTTTAGAAGTTTTAAAAAATATCCTAAATTACACAGTTCTCATCTTATGCTCATATTTCTCATTTTGCTTTGATTAATAAAACTTTTCAGACTTGTAAATACTATCTGCAAAACTAAAGGAATGAAAGAAAAAAGGTACCTGTTCTGGGTTAGCATCCAAGATTTCCTTGAGTCTTAAGAGGTTGTTACTTCCTGCAGCATTCACAAGGCCGGGTTCCTCCCGTTCACGAGCTTGACGTAAGAAGTCTCTAAAGAGACTGAAAAGCCCTGGAGAAAAAAGAAAACAGCCTTAGTGGGAGACAAAATTGCGGAATTATACTTATGATCTGTGCTGTCAAGCAATTTGTCTTCTCATTTCTCAGGGCAGTTTTTGACTGAGTGACATAGAATACATTAAATTGTTTATCTCGCTTTGTGAGTGGTCGAGAAAACTCGAGCCATCCTTTCAGTACATTAGGTGCAAAACTGAAACTAATCGCGACTTAGTCATTGTCGTTTTCGTGCGCTTCGTAGATTTTACTCTTTTTGACCTGGATTGGCCATTACCATTGGCCATTACCATTACTGAGGCTTTCAATACACGTGTGCCATAATTTTGTACCTAAGGGATCTTCGCTGCCCATGTCACCAGCCTCTGTTAACTGCTGGGGGTCTGGGTCAGTGACAGACGTCACAGAAGCTGGGCTCAACATCCATCTGGTGCCTTCTACTGACACTAACACATCACCATCACTATCGACTTCCAACACCTTTCCAGTACGACCAAGGATCTACAAATGGAATAAAACAGGATATTATCCAGTTTAAACCTGCTTATTTCTTAAATAGTTTTTGGAGGTACGCATATGATTAGCTCCAAGGTTGTGACGTTTACTCTTTCAGCTTCTTTTAGTTTACATTTTTAGCTACCGCACATGCCTAAATGAGTTTGCGTTTACGTCCAAGTGAAAGCTTACGATGAATACAAAACCAAAAACGAGAAAATATAACAATTAAACTTACTGATATCATAGACTCGTTCCATCCTCCATGTTCTTTTTGGAACTCTTTGACTAAGTTCTCATCACTTTTAACTACAACTTCATCACCTTGCTTAAATTTTTGTATCTGGGTAAAGAAAGAAAAAATATATATATATTTGACAATGGAATGTCCTTTAGCTAGCTCTTGGAGTGTTTCTTGATTGTGGAGTGTTTCTTGGAGTGATTTCATATCGCTGATTCCTGTTGGCCAGCTAATTGAATGATGATGCTTTAAATTATCAGTAATCACATGGCGTCCATTGTGTGCAGTCACAAATTTAACACATTGTGAGTGTTTTAACTTTGAACAAACCATACAAATTTAGACATAATTAAATTATGTAGGAAATTTCTTGATCATCCAAGCCACTTCATCTGTTATACCTGATGCCAATGTTTACAACAATAAAAAAAAAGAAAAAAATCAGGGCTCCCTCATGACACAGATGCAGTTAAATAACTTGAAGTAATAACTTCTTGGCGAGACAAATGATTGCGTCAGCATTACCTTAGTCAAAGCTGCCGGATTGTAACGCCATCTTATGTCACGATACTTTACAACAACGTCACCATTGGTTGTGAAATCTTGCACGACTCCAATTTTTCCTATATACTGTGGATACAAGTAGACTGTTTCTTAAATGTTGTTAGCGACATTTCACTGAATTGGCTTAACTGTAAGAGGATATGCAAGAGACAAAGGACATTGTACTCTCAGAGGGGAGGGCCAATTCCTCCTTATTGGGAATGAAATATAAGGGCTTTCAGAATTTTTGAGCCTCAAATCAGACCACAAGGATTAAACATTAAAATGTTTTTAGGTGTTTTAGATAGTGTTATGAGTCCGTAAATTTTGAAAACAAAAATACAAACGAGTCCCAAACGAACCCTTTCCATGTCTGCGTTCCATCCCCCATGACCAGCGGATAACTCTTGAAGCTTTCCTACCGCAAGCTTCTGAAGGTAAACTTTGTCACCAGTCGTAAACCCACTTTTGGATTTTCTCATTTGCATTGTGAGTGGTGGTAAGTGATCCCTGTAATAATATCCTCCTACAGCTGGCGAAGTACACTTGAGGTCAACCTACCAGTTGGAAGGAAATAGAAGTATAGACTAGGTATGCTTTTTGTGGGATTTTTTGACTGCAAGAGTTTACCAAAGTGATCCAGTCTCAAGTTGTGGTTAAATTAAGTTCTAGAGTTCTTGAAATGAAAATATCGATAAAAATACTTGGGGTCAAAAATGAAAGAAAAGTTAGGTTTGTCCCTGAATTTTTATTTTGGCGAGCAAACATTCGTGCGCGTGTCTTCGTAAACATCAAGAACCGAGACTGAGAATTGAGTATTCTTTGAAGAACTGTTTCTTTCCATTTCAATCTTTGAAATGTACGCTAATTCTCCAATGATGCGAAACTTTGGCTTTCAAAATCGATTACACTGGCCAATGCGGCGGCCATCTCTTAAATATTCTTGTTCGAGTGGAAATGGATTTTGATTAGTTTACGAGGATTTATTGATCGATTTTGGCAGCACAATTTGCTCCAAAATCGAGATATGGCGTGCAAAATAGGTTGCGGGCTCTTCTTGAGCCCGGAATAATGATGATACTGATGACGATAATAATAAAGCAGTAATTCATTAGCCCACGTCACCTTTCCATTTGTTCCCAATCTATAAATGTTCCCCCTCGGTCCTTTGTTCCAGTTCACTCGCACAGCATCATTATTAGTCTCGTCACTCCAGCTGGTGACCTCAGTAACCTGGCCTTCCATAGGAGATTGGTTATCCTGTTCCTTCCATTCCCAGTCTGGTCCTCTGGTTACTTTTGCTCCTTTAAACATTCCGCGGGCTTCAAGCTTAGTGGCGCCTTGCCTTTTGCCAACAGGGATACTGTAAATTTGCATCAGATAACGCAATTGAACATATAGTTCATTAATACTCTTCGAGAGAATATCTGTTGATATTCTGTTGTTTTCTTCTACTGGTGAAAAACATAAATTTTACCTCCGAACAACAAAATAAAACTAAAAGTATTTAATTGCTCACAAAAATGTTGTTAAATCGAAGTAAGATATTTCTTTATAACAAACATAGTTAAATCACCATTGGAGCCTAGAGGCTAGAGCGCTAGAGGAACCGTTAGGTCTTAGAGCTAATCCTTTACATTGAAAGTCAATGAAGCTAAATTTGATTAAGACAATCGAACATTTTTTACATCAATGGCGTTACATTGATGCACAGGCCACTGACCTGTTCGTTTGACAACTTACCCTTTGGCGCGACTCTTGACGAATCGTTCAAAGCGATGATTGACATTATGAACATCATTCATATAACATTTGCTACACAGATCATAGTTGGGACAATCTAAACAGTGCCAGCGCAGTCCAGTGATAGAATCTTCTTTACAACCATCGCAGCTAATAAATAGATGTTTCGCGTCTAATAGAGGAGGAAATCAGAATATGAATTGGCGAGATACCTTACGTTCAGGTGTGAAGTGGTATGCCTCAGCATCCCAAGTGAAGATAAGAGTAATCTTCGAAGTGATGAACACTACTTAAGCAGCAGTGAAAATAAGGACTGAAAAAAATTCAAGCCTGTGCGGGAGTTGAATCCATGACCTACAGATTTGAATGATTCGTAGTCTTTATTCTCACAGCTGCTTAAGAAGTGTTCACAATTGCGAATGCGATGATCACTTTCATCTTCATTTATTAATTCGTGGTTCAAATATACGATATTTATAGATTCACAATTGTTCAGGCATTATAGTTCCGTCCCTAGTACACAATGTCCTTCTGTGTCTGACTTCGTCGAAGAAAACACAAAGATTTCCGAAAAAAGCGGAAATGTTCCACTGGTTCTCAAAAACAGTCCCATATTTTTTGATGAATAGCGGAAATTGCATAAGATGTTTGGTGGCTACACGAGGTTGCACGATGAATTCTACTAACATGTGTAAAGGAAAAGTTGGCCCGTAGCTTTGCAAAGTTTGCACGGCCTAAGCATGTTATGATATTGAGCTGTTGATTAGTAAGCAAGCTGATAAATGAGAAATCTGCATATTATGCAATTATGTAGGTTTGAGAGTTCGAACTCTATGCATATAAATTTCTGTGAAATAAAAAACAAAGCGTCAATCGTAAAGTTTGCCGACCTTAAATTTTGTATGGGAAGCATTTAATAAGAAAGTATAAAATTTGAAACGAGGCTCGCTATTTGAATTTTGATCACGGTTGTCACGGGATCTCAACTCCAGTTGAATATTTAATTATTTTTCCGTGTCAATTGTCAGTCCGCATGGTTTCTCAACCTCGTGCTGGTGTATTAAAATTTCATTGAAATTGTGTCCTTATTTGCTGCTTAACAGAAGTGCTGAGATTGCAGTTTCTCTTCTTTAAGGAATATGATATTCAGCTAGGGTTGTTTAGGTGAATCTAGGCAAATATTTCCGTTTAAAATAAGATAAACAACAAAAAACATAAATGGTCACTCACCGCCATTTGTGAGACAAAAAACACGAAGATCGTGTTTCCCTTCGATTCCAGCCCTGTAGTCGTGCTTCCCTCCACAATCCCACTGTACGTAAACAAGCTGTTCCGTCACAGGCGACTTCTTGTCTTTTCCGACTTGAACTACTGTACCTACAAAACCTTCTCCGCCATCTTGGTTTCCCCATTTCCAATCTTGACCACGAACAACTCGGTTGCCTAGAAGATTTATTGCCATAGTTATATCAGGATTTTCCTTATCACTTTTATACCGACTAGATCTGATGGAGCCTTCTCGAGATCTCTTCATTTCCGAAATAACGCTAAAGCAAATATATTGCCTCAGAAATGTTCCTGTTGGTAAGCCAATCGTCAGATGATTACGATTCAATACCCTTCTGCCGGTTTTACACAAAGCTAACAAGTTCCCTTCTCAATTCTAAAATGAATCAAGATGTGTCAGTGAGTAAATTTGCCGATTGGGGCTGTCAATAAAATGCTGCATAGGCGATAAAATGCTAATATAGGCAGCATACTTTTCCTAGAAAACTAAATTCATTACCACATCTGTCGGGGATTCCCCAACACATTATTCAAGACACATTATTGGTTAATTGAAAGTTGCGTTACTTTACGTTTCTTGCTATGGTAATTTTAGAGAACCTGAAATAGGATTAGGAATGGACACGAGGAAACAGATAGTGATTGATGAATACACTCTGTGTGGATGACGGTATTTATTTAAAAAGTATTGCGTGGATTGGGTATGTTGAAAAAAATTATTTTACCTCCACGACTCTGCAACAATTTCATTCGCACAATATTTTGATATCTTTGTATAATTTGGAAGTTCGAGTTCGGCGAAGAAATCTACAGATTTCGGAGAGTTGTTTGCTTTACAGTTCTCAAAATTATAGGCCAAAAATAGAAAAGCAAAATATTGAAGAGGAAAAAAAGTGGAAAATAACAGAGATCTGACATAAGATACTGAAAATTGGTTGATACATTTGATTGCGGTCTAACATCCATTCTGTACCTGCTAAACCTGCTTTTAATGCTTTAAATGTATTTCACTTATTTTAGCAAGAAGGAAAGTTTTCATTGTATTTGTACTGAGACCTTTGCTGAGTGACAAATAAGACTCTCAAAGAACGCCGAAGAGTCAAAACCAAGGGTATCTCGTTATTAACGACCAAAGCTGAGTGTTTTACAAAGTTTTACCAACCCACAAAACACACGTATCTTTTATCTGGCACCGCCCCTGTCGGATCTTACATAAAACCCTGTATGACACGCTCTAGTTTAGGTTTCAAGGTAACGGTTTTTTCGTTTGTACTTACAAACCACCTGTCACATAAGGCGGAGCTTCCTTGAACTCTCTAAGAACTATTTTTTCTACGCCAAGTTTTAAATCAATTAAGACACCAGTAGATGACGTATTTCTGCTCATCTTTATTACTAAATAACAACAACAGTTCTCGAGCAAGTAGCCTCGATTCAGCTTACCTGTAATAATAACAATGATACAACTTGATATTCCATCCAACCTCCTCATACGGAACAGATCCCATTTTTTCGTTTCCAGAGAAAGACCAGTCCTCGGTATCGATCCCATGGGAACCATTCCTCCTTCCGGCGCATTCCTTGCACATGCTGAGACTGATGAGAGTTCGAACGGCGTGTCCGTAGGCAGGATGATGTCGTTTTCGGCGTGCTCATCCGTGCGGCAGCAATACTCAATACGCGTGTTTTTGGTAAACTTTCCATCCGGCATAGCTCCCCTATAATTGTTTTTGTTATCGCTAATTTCATCGTCCTCGTGAATGAAACCTGTTTCATGTGTAATCAACCATCTCACGAAATGAAATGCGAGAGCATGCCAATTATATTTTATATTACCTCAGTAGTAAAAGACTTAAAGAACTTTACAAGCAGACGTTTTGGCTCACGTTTCATTTGATAATGTAATGGTCCAAGGTAGTGTTTTTCTCAATTTATAATCTCAGCGCCGGAAATGCAATTGGAGCAAAACACGAGTCACTATTGCGTAATTGGCACCACTCGTACAACTGCATGCTGTATGAATGGCAGCTCGTTGGCGTTCGTGCCAAAGGAAGATCCCAAAGGTACGCACAGTTCGCTTAAAATATTTTTAATGACCATTCTTATTCATATTTTTCTAGACGGGAGCCAAAACGTCTGCTGGTACCCAGAGTAGAAAAAGGTAAGTCAAGTCAGTCTTTTGACGACGAGTTTGTTATTTTAATTTATTATTTTTTTTTACCTAGTAGTTCATTTTCTAAAGTTCTTTAAGTCTTTTACTACTGAGGGAATATGAATTATAATTAGCATGCTCTCGCATTTCATTTCGTGAGATGGTTGATTCTACATTGAACAAGGGAGAGTAAGATTTCAGGGGGAGGTGGAAGTTTCGTTCGATTCTCGTATTTCATGTACGTGACATAATGCTGTCTCACCTTATTTTAGACATTTACGCCTTGTTTTAGATGGTTTTAGTTAGTTTGCGAGTGGCTAAAGATGTTTTTGAGGTCGTTGTGGGTGGTTGTTGAAATTTTTGAGGTAGTCGTAGGTGGTTGTAGATGGTTTTAGGTGGTTTTTAGGTAGTTTCAGGTAGTTCCATGTTCTAGTACTTACGCAAAATTTCAATGAAAGGCAACGTTTTATTCTCTAGTGTTTACTACAAATCTACAGACTCACATAGTTGTAACCTTCAAAGGTTACTAGTGTAGCGGAGAAGACAATCCGAACGCACAATATAAATCACGATTTAATCAAGAAGTACGTAATCAAAATTACAAACGAAAATAAGGAGATCGGTGTGAAATCGCAGATGAAGAGGGCGAAGTAAAGATTGAAGATAGCGTGGTTATGATTGATGGTAACGTTGTAGCTGAATTGTGTGGTTCGAACTAAAAGAAAATGCAGCAGAAACTAAACTAAGAAAATATCCCTGAGAAATTTAACACTAGCCTAATGAACAATGAAGCGATTATAACGTAAACTGAAAGCGAGAAATAAATCGATATACGTATCGAAAAAAAAGGAAATATCTTAAATGTGAAATAAAGAAAAACTTACTTTGGTCTAGCTCCTAATGATTGTAGATAAATCGCCGACAGCGAATCGTTCGTGAATAGCAGAAAAAAATTGGTGGCGTCGACAGCAACTTATAGCGATGAAATATGAAATATAATATCTGGTATATGTGCTTAAGTGAAACTGATTGAAATAAAAACTTATTAAGTAATAATCACTAACCAACGAGGAAATAATAGACCGGAACAAACCTAACAGAAAAGCGCACAAGTTACGCGTTTCGAAACTAACAATAGTTACTTGTTGTATTCATCTTCGCATCCATCACACGTCAAGAATTCCATACCTTTTTCACGATTTTTCAGAATTCGTCGTTTATGTAGTGACGACTCTGATTTTTTCCGAAAAATCAGAGGCAAATGCCAGATTTTCGATAAACGTGGCTATCCTGTTTCTGTCGTTCAAGCGGGCCACCACCATGCCCAACAAATTGATCGACAGTCAAAACTACAAACGGCTGAGGAGGACAACACTGATCGCATTCCATTTACTCTCACATTTCACCCTCACAACCACGCGGTTAAATCTATCATTCTTGAAAACTTTAAATTATTCCAAAACTATTCAGAAACTGGTTTTATCTTTTCGCAACCTCCACTAATTTTACTAATTTTATTCAAACGTGACAAAAACATTGGCAACTTTTTGGTCGGAAGTTCGTTTCAAACCAATGACCAACCTGAAACTTTCAAATGCGCTCGCTCACGATGCAAAACTTGTCCTTATATTCATAAAGTAGAGAAAATGTCGGGACCCAAGAGATCCATTAAGATCACTAATCACTTTACGTGCACCTCCGCCAATGTCATTTACTGCATGACTTGCACTTATTGCAAAAAGTTATACATTGGTGAAACAGGAAGACGGATAGGTGACCGATTTCGAGAACACCTTCGCGACGTAGAAAGAAATGACAAGGACGCATCCAAACCAGTCGCTTGACACTTTAATCTCCTTAATCATTCTAAACAGCATATGACAGCTTGCGGCCTTTCCCTACATCCAGGCAGTTAGGAAAGCCGCAAAACTTTAGAACAAAAATTTATTTTCCAAATCGCACTCTTAATCCTTACGGTATCAACGAGCGCCTTTTATTCAACTAATTTATTCTTGTCTTCTCATCACCATATTCCCACCAATAGAGTAGCTCCATTTTCTGCATATAAACCCACACACAACCCACAATTCCTCCAGTCGCTCTGACGAAGGGCTAACGTTCGAAACGACAGCCTTTAAACTCTTTACGGTGGCCAATTTACGTTTTCAACTCAGTTCATAACACTGAATTACTCAATTTGAACTCGTTTGATTCATAAATATTTTCCTTCGTTCCATGTATTGTATTATGAATATATGGCCTTATTTGACTCGATTTCTTTTCGAGAAGCTCACAATATGAATCTCTTTTTTTCTTATTTCGTTGACCTTTGATGTAAATCTTTAGTACTGTAGAACATAGAAAAAGACTGATTTCACTCAGCAGTGGTTGTTCATCGAACGAGCTTTCATGGCGTATCGATAGATAGTGTAGATAATGTTTAACCCACACAATTAAAACATCTGTATTTTCATCTCAATGGGCTTCTGGCAAATATGGCAGATACTAAGCTGCTTTGCACAAAACTGACATGTGCCGTGGCCACAACGGAAAATGACGTCCCTCTTCCTTTCCACGCAAATACAACACACAACGAATTCCTCCAATTTCCGAAACTTTGCTTCAAGTTGCTGATATCGCGAGAGCAAGGACTTGTTGTTCATTCCAATGATTGGGTTACCATCTGCGAAGAGAGTTAGAGCGAATGGAATTCAATAATATTTTCAGCCAATTTCTCCCAAGACAAACCAAATAATGATAGTATTACGAAGCTGACAAAGAATCTTCTTTCCTTGCTCCAAAATATGGGTATTTGCGAAAGCTCAAAATAATCCAAATCAAATAAAAATGAAATTCAACAAAACATAAAAACTGGTTAAGAATAAAAAACCCAAGACTACTCTACATATCAATTGAGGGCCCAGCTTAAAACCACATTGGCGCGTTTGGTTCCCTCCTTAAAAACTATTACTATTGTTATTATAGTTATCATCATCATCATCATCATCATCATCATCATTATTTTCATTATCATCAACAGCACCTTTTTAGTAATAATGACCAGCTGCTTTCGAACAATTCAGAGGAGAAGTGAAAGGAATGGCAGGCTTGAATATGAATATGAAGGTTTCATAACAAAGTTGAAGTAAGGCCAGTCTCTTCTCTGAACGGGGTGAGTTTCGGAAGAAACTGTGGTGCTGCGTTGGTCGTTAGCCCTTCGTCAGAGCGAAGGGCTAACGCTCTCAACGTCAGCTTTGAAACTCTTTACGGAGGTCAATTTACGTTATCAACTCAGTTGGTATTACTAAATTACCTCGTCTCTTCTCTGTTAGGAGTAGATATTAAAATTTCAAGCTTACGGCGATTCCCGTCACCATCAAGAAGATATGCCGTGAATCGATGTTATGAATCGTCGAAAGCTTGAAATTTTAGTTCTAGCTACATCGCTCTCACCTCGCCAGTGAAGGATAACATCCAGAGACTAGAAAACTTAAAATTTGTGCGAGTTACCTCTCGTTCCTTTACCAGTAATAAGCGTTTTACAATCTGAACATCTCTTTAATCGGGCTGCACATTCTGCAAACGGATTATTACGTTAATAAGTGATACCATCAAGATGTTTTTTTCAAACTGTGTTAATCTTCTCCACACTTAATCGTGGTCGTTCCTCCTTGAATCCTTTTTACCTTTTCGCGATTGTCTTCTCAAGGAAACAGGTATTTCAAAGTCGCTTTCTTTTTCAAGGCAATTTTCTATAAAGGAAGCTTGAATTATTTCAAACTTAGAGACAAGGCCCATTTAAAATTTTAGTGGTTAAAACAGAACAAAAACAACAAGTAACACAAAAAGCATAGCTACCTGTGCATACAACAGTGTGGCCACAGGGTTTGAATGCAACAACAGCCTCAGCCTCCTCACATATGTTACACAGCACTTTAAGATCATCAGATGTCGATGGATTTTTTTCTTCATTTTCTGTCTCCTGATCCATATTAACATCGTCGTCTGCTGATTGTGTTTGCGATGGTGGGCCCTTTCTGTCGTCCATATCTGCGTCGGTGTTATTCTCTGCCATTTCAGCAGGTTGAAGGAAGCTGTTGTTTGAGATGTCTGAGGTCCAGGTTTCTACTTCAACTTTATTAGTCACTCCCAGCACCACATTCTCCTTGTAAACAAAAAAATCAAATAATCTCAACTCCTTTTATAAACTATGGATTTTAGAGAGTTTATACCAAAAAGAGAGATCTAATGGAGCATTTTAGTCTAGTAACGAGCCATTATTTTTTTATCTAGAACAGAAAGGTAGCTTCGAAAGAGAATTTTGAATGAGTAACGTCACTTAACCTGCCACCGAATCAAAATGAATGTAAGAAAGATGATCGGAAAACCCCCAACAACCATTTCGTCTAAAATAGAAGGCTTTTCTGTAATATTTTGACACTATTATGTACAGTATCCGAGGAAACCATCGTCATAATTAATACAGATGAAAAACGTAAACAGAATGTTTAAAAGCAATTAACTATTGGGGGCGTCAGACTTCTTATGGTGCTTCCAGAATACACATTTAAAGATTATCCCTGGTGTAATTTTTCTTTACTGATAGGAAATGGTACTACAAAAGTGCTTTTAAAACTTCGCATGAACTTTTCACCTGACACAATGTATCTTCCATCAGGGCCGTTTCCTGTAATACCCTTTCAGCTGTTTCGTCTTCTCGAACGTCTTCATTCTCCATCTCATCTGACATCTCCTCTGATACTGATTGTTGTTGATCTACACTCCACAAGTCACTAATTACGCGTCGTAGAAACGTATCTTCTGCCTCATCTGTGTTACTCGTACTATCTGTTTGATTTTCATCATCTTTTTCACTTTCGTCTGTCAGTGTTGTCGCACTTGCTAAAGATGAAGCATCCTCTGACTCAGGTTCTGTTTGCAACCCGCTCGAGGACCCAAAACTTGGAACTTTCTTATTGTCTGTGGTCCTAAAGTTGTTAAACAGAGTATAATTTGTAGTTAAATATCATATATGTAAAAGCAATTTCCACGTTGAAACAGCCTTCATTCATTTGAAATCCTTTGGACTAAATTCAGGCAAGAGATAAGGAGACTACACGGAGAATGTTCTTAGTCGTGATCAGGATAAAAATGTTATCGGAATGTAAGTGTTTTGGACGCGAGGAATACAGATATTCAGAAAAAAATACACAAAAGCATTTGAATACCGTCCACAGGCTGCAATCTTCCGAATGAGTTGCTCAACTTCTGATCCTAGACATCTGGTCAGCGGTGTTTCCCCTGAACCATTGACTTTCCACACGTCAGCTCCATAGCTCAACAAGCAGCGTGATACAGCGACAAAGGACGCACTGCTCTTTCGTACTCCAAGTAGTAACTCCAGACCAGACTAAAATAAAACATCACCATTCAGTGTAGAAGGCCAAAGACAATAACAAAGAACCAACTGATCAACTTTCCCTGTACATCAATTGTACTAATTGCAGGCAGTGTGAGAACCCTTTTGAGATCGGTGTACTACAATGAAGCCATAGCAAAGTTAATTGGGTGGAGGATTCTCAAAGGGTGTGGCTGATGGTAGAAATTATTTGTCTATCTACGTTCCTCGCTTAGTTATTTTCACGAAGTTAGAAAGCAGCAGCGCTTGAAGCAATAAAATAATAGTAACTTTACTTCACAACAGTATTGTTGTCTAAACCGATGTGAACAACACATAAGCTAACATTTGGGTTGCCTTTAAACGTCTTGGTAAAAGCAACGACACATGCATAACCAACCATGCTATGATTATTTTACTTTACTAATCCTATCACGCTAAAGGGGAGAAAAAGAGAGATAATATATACAGTGTCACCTTCGACAACTTGTCGGCCTGTTCCAGGCGTTCAGATGGCAAATAGAGCGTAATGGCCAAAGACTTCATAGTAGCGGAGGAGTGAAATAGCTAAGGTATGCTTGACCTGACCCCTTCACTCCTCCGCGACTACGGCGCTGTTTACTATCGAGTTTTGATTTACTGACTGAACGCTAGAACAGGCTCACAGCACGGTATTTTATAAAGCTACTTAGTTACCACTACTTCCGGATTTCTCTGTAGTACGTGTTCCATTATTAAACTGATGTGAAGCGCCGTATCTCCGTGATTATCCACCGAGTTCACATTGGCTCCATAGTCCAACAACATTTCTACCATGACTGAGTATCCTTCATTGGCGGCTAAATGAAGTGCCGACTGATTGTGAGGGTTTTGAGCATCCACCTCACACCCCGGCTGTTAGATAAAAAATATTGTCTCACTATCAAAATATGTTTATCAATAAGAATTCAGATTCATTATTTTACTGGTTTTGTAAACTTCTGTTAAAGTTGTAGAGAACAAGAATACGCAGTGGCCTGACGGTTAGCAGTCTGGACTCTAAACCCGCGTTGTTTACCATTGAGATCTGCCTGGGTCACTGTGTTGTGTTCTAAAGCAGGAAACTGAATTTAGCCCCTTTCTCTGGCCAGGAGAGGACATCCTAACGGAATTTCATATACTATGTATATGATATACTGGTAGCATCTCAAACGGAAAAGATATGGTTAACAATGTGCAGAAAACAAGGATATCCGTTCGGTGGTATGGACCATTTTGCCAGTGCCAGTGCAAAACTTACACTTATTGCAAGAGCCTAAGCAATATAGCCTTATAGCAATCAATTTTTTGCAGTGAACTGACCGTAAATGAGAGCTTCTATTTTTCTTACTTTTTTACAATGGGAGAATAGACTTAAAAATAGTGTTGAATATCCAAACTAACCACACACAAAAAGTCGTATTCCGTTCCGAGATTGAACACATACGACACTCTTTCAGTTCTGTTAAAGCAGTTTAACCACAAAGGGAGTCTCGCACGCAAAAAAAAAAAAAAAAAAAAAAAACCAGGAAAAGGTGGTAAAACTTTTTTTCTTTTAAATAAAATTACCTTTTTTAAAAGGATCTTAGCTATCTCACGATGATCTTTAATTGCTGCAATATGAAGGGTCGTAAACCCATCATCTTTTACAACATTCAAGGAATTCCCGGTTTTGGCAAAAATTCTTTCCACGGCGCTGCAAATAAATGACACAATAGTTTTAGAATACACTGGATGTCAGAGCGATTAAGATAGGTAACAGCATAACAACTACTTTGTGATTGAGATTTAGTCTGGCTTCCTCCTGATCACTCGTCGCCCCAATTATCAATATTTCATGAAAACCAGGCCAAGTGATGATCAACGACGCTAACAATCAGGAAGACTATGAACTTCATGTTAGACCGTAGTGTGCGTATAAGCTTAGATTCCCTATGATAGCAAGTATGACCCAGACGTCTCGAGAACTGCGATGATCTGTTGAAAACTATGCCTTGGGTCTGGGTACACCTGAATCAGTTGGCTATCATACCCTCACCCTGACTAAACTGTCTAACTGAGTAGCGATGTGATTATATTTGGCATATTTACCGTTTATTTCCTTTCCAAACAGCGAGTTGAAGATAATTGAAACCTTCTCCGTTACAAAGAGTGACACAAATTCTTGGGCAGTCCAACAGCATATCCACCATGTTGTGGTGTTCTGCAAGGATGGCATCATGGAGAGGGGTATTACCTGCCTCGTTCTGAAAATTGTCAAGCTTAATGTTAGAAGTCACATGGTGCCTTTCCACTTTGTTTTATCGACTGGCAGCTTGGGTAGCAGCGTATTTGAGCACGAAAATGCTAGGATGAAAACAACACGAATGGGTGCAAACGTCAAATAGTCCAGTGCAACAGCCAAAACAGTTGAGTCTTAGGACTTTCCGACGGCCAGTCATAGACTTTTCGTGTACGTTTAAAATAAACAACGGGGATTGTAGTTTTAAATTTTACAACGAAATCGTCGTAGTAATATGTGAAATCTTCGCTGAGTTAGTCGGACAGTCGAGAATCGGGAATTTGTATATCACGGAAAACTGGTATCTTCAAAGGACCCAACGAACCTGTAGATTGACGTCACAATTAAGGCACTGAGTTAGGATCTGTACTGCCGTTTCGTTTTCCTCTTGCACAGCCGAATGTAATGGTGTGCTCTTATTATTTCCATGTTGAACATTTGGGTCACAACCTCTCTCCAGTAACAGTTTCAGTGCTTCACCGCTTTCGTCTCTGAATGATCATAAGGATAAGAGTACAACAAAACATCGGGCATTTTTGCATTTTACTTTAACGTAAGAGGTTACTTATTCTGCTTTCCTAAGAATGTTCACGTGACTTTCCTAAAGGAAAAAATTAAGAGCAATAACATGATAGTTTGCGTTGGCTCCTGCAAGTGTCGTAAAACCAAAAGCTAAGCAATCAGAGCCATTCAGAACATGCAATAAAATCTTGGCGGATGAATGAAAATGGAGAAAAAAGGAAAGGGAAAAAAGAAAGGAAAAAAGATATAGAGAATAATACATGGGCGCGCGTAGATATGGAATTTCTCTTCGAGTGTTTTAACTCGATAGCTCACGAGTGAGCGCAGCGAACGAGTGGGATGTCGAGTTGAACTCGAGAAGAGAATTCCATATCTGCAACCAACCATGTATTATTTTGTTTTGAACACAAGAAGAGAATTCCAGATCTACAACCAACCATGTATTATTTTGTTTATCACAAAAACACAATAACCCTTTACTCACAAGATAAGCCGATTTTATTAAGGAATGAAAATAAATGAATCGACAATCCCAAATAACAATTGTAGAGTGCGTTGGCGCTAGCTTTTAGGATGGAAAAATGCGCTGAATCACGATTACAAAAACAACAATGGTCGTAATTTTCAATTTATAAAATTCTCATTTATTGACTTTGTCCTTACCGACAGAAGAAGTCTTTCAGGTAAACAGCCAAAATCGGCCTGTGACAAATCTTCCAGTTGTCAATTTTCATTCTCAGCCACGAGAAATGCCAACATCAAAGTCACTGAATAAGTGACTTTCCGTTTTTCCTTTAGTATATTGGTTTTTCCCCTTCTAGAAAAGTTTGAACCACTCTGTCTGTCAGCGATACGGATTTTTCAGTGTTTTAGCGCCACAATCCGAGAAAGTTCCGACAAACTACCTTGTATTGAGAATCGTGAAGGCTTTGCCGTTCATTCATCGACCTGACCGAGTGGCGCCAAAGGCGAGTGGCGTATCAGCAGCTGACTGGCTATATCAACACACGTGAAAAAAATACGATATTTCTTCACGTGTGTTGTTACGGCTTTTCTCAGGGTCGGAAATCCCTGTATAACACCGCAGTTTATGTGATAAATGAGCAATAACGTGCAGATGGTTTGCGTTGGCTCTTGCAAGTGTCTTAAAACCAAATGTTAAGCTATCAGAACCAGTCAGAACATACAATAATATCTTCGCGAATGAATGAACATGCAAAACAATCACATGCTTTCGAATTTAAGCACAGCCAAAGTTACTTCGTTTTTAGTGGTTTTCGTTCTTTGTTTTTCTACTCAATTGGCTGAGAGAATGACTAAGTGTTCGAAAGCAATCGTTTGGTGGAGGAAAGCGAACCAAAAGTAATCTCGGAATCAAATTATAAGTTTGACCAGCTAACTTAAAATTACCTTTTTTATGTCAACTTACTGGTAAGTAGAGTGATGCATGGCTGTGTATCCCTGATTATCCTGTATTTTGATTAATAAAAGTATATGAATAGGGAAGTCTCACTTCTGAAACACTTAGATAAATAGAATACAAGCATGTCAAAATAACAACCTAAGCTTGTCGCTCATGAGTCCCTTTGTTATGCTCCTCGTGCAGCACTAACAATTACAATAATTTGAACGGGACAAAAAATAACAGTAATAATAAAAAAAATTATAAAAAAATTATAACCCACCAGTACATCCATATCAGCTCCTCTCTCAAGCAGTTCTCTAATGATGTCAAAATGTCCCTGGTGACATGCCACATGAAGAGCTGTGTGACCACCCACTAGCTCATCAATCTGTGCAGAACGAACGATCACGTCAAATTTTCTAAAACGCCACCAAATTAAATTCAAATTTGATTCTAGAAGTTTTTAAAAGTAAACTTCTCGTTATCACTTCTAAAACCTAAGTTGTACAGTTCTCTTCTTATGCTCATATTTCTCATATGGCCTTGATTTAAGAAAGCTTTTTAGACTTTTAAATACTATCTGCAAAAAAAAAAGGAACGAAAGAACAAAAGTACCCGTTCTGGGTCAGCATCCAAGATTTCCTTGAGTCTCAGGAGGTTGTTGCTTTGTGCAGCATTCACAAGGCCGCGGTCCTCCTGCTCATGAGCTTGACGTTGGAAGTCTCTAAGGAGACTGAAAAACCCTGAAGAAAAAAAGTCGACAGCAATGGTGAGGAGACAAATTTCCGGAATAATAATTATCACTTGTGCTGTCGAGGAATTTTTTTTCTCATTTCTCAGGGCGGTTTTCGATTGAGTGACATAGATGACGTTAAATTACTCATCTCGCTTTGTTAATGGTCGAGTAAACTTGAGCCATCCTCTCAGCAAATCGGTTATCATGCACTTCATAGGTTTTACTCTTTTTGACTTAGATTGTTCATCTTTATTGAGGCTTTCAATACTTTTGTGCCATAACTTTGTACCTAAAGGATCTTCGCTGCCCATGTCACCAGACGCAGTTGACTGCTGGGGGTCTGGGTCAGTAACAGAAGTGACAGCAGCCGGGCTCAACATCCATGTAGTACCTTCTACTGACACTAATATGCCACCATCACTATCAACTTTCAATACCTTTCCAGTACGACCAAGGATCTACAAATGGAATAAAGTAGCATATTATTTTTCTTAAACCTGCTTAGTTTTTCAATAGTTCTGGAGGTACACGTATAATTGGCTCCAGAGTTGAGGCGTTTATCGTTTACTCTTCTAGCTTCTTTTAGCACATGCCCACAGGAGTTTGCGTTTACTTCCAAGTGAAAGCCTACAATGTTAACCAAACTAAAAACCATAAAATATATAAACATTAAAACTAATCTAAAAAAATTAGACTTACTGATATCATAGACTCATCCCATCCTGCATGTTCTTTTTGAAGTTCTTTCACTAAGTGCTCATCACTTTTAACTACGACTTCATCGCCTTGCTTAAATTTTTGTATCTGGGTAAAGGAAATATATATAAATATGTATACTAAAACCAATGAAAAACGAAAGTCTTCTTTTTACTTTTACTTTGCTTTTGCGCTACGCGTTTCACTGCTGTTGCGGCTCTTCAGGCATAGCAAAGTGTGTTTAATATAGGAAATTTAGTGTTAACAACTGAGTTGAAAACGTAAATTAGCCACCGTAAAGGGTAAAAAAGCTGACGTTTCGAGCGTTAGCCCTTCGTGCTATACTCTCCCACCGACGCAGCACCACAGTTTCTTTAGAAACTTACCCCTTTATTCATGTGTTTTATATATATATATATATATGACACTGAAATGTCCATTAGCTAGCCCTTGGATTGTTTCCTGTCCCACTCCATATCCCTGATTCCTGTTGGCCAGTTAATCGAATGAAGATGCTCTAAATTATCAGTAATCACATAGCTTCCATTGTGTGTAGTCAGAAATTTAACACATTGTAAGTGTTTTAACTTTGAACAAACCATGTAAATTTTACGTCAACTGAAAAAAAAACCAATAAGGGCTCTCTCAGAACACAGATATAGTTAACTAATTGTAAGTAGGCACTTCTTGGCGAGACAAATGGTCACGCTAGCATTACCTTTGTCAAAGCTTCTGGATTGTAACGCCAACTTCTGTCGCGATACTCTACAACAACGTCACCATCGGTTGTGAAATCTTGCACGACTCCAATTTTTCCTATGTACTGTGGATGCAAGTAAACAGTTTCTTCAATGTAAGAGGATATGCACAAGACTAAGGACATCGTAAACCCAAGGAGCCAAGGACCCAAGGACCCAAGGACACATTGGCTCTCCCCCTAAGGGGAGGGCCAATGTGTCCTTATTAGGAATTGAATACTGAGGCTTTCAGGATTTCTGAATCTCAAATCAGGGTTAAATATTAAAACGTTTTTAAGAGTTTTAGAAAGTGTTATGAGTCTGTGAAAGCAAGTCCCAAACGAACCCTTTCCATGTCTGCGTTCCATCCCCCATGATCAGCGGATAACTCCTGAAGCTTTACTACCGCAAGCTTCTGAAGGTAGACTTTGTCACCAGTCGTAAACCCACTTTTGGATTTTCTTATCTGCATTGTGATCGGTGGTAAGTGATCTCTGTAATAATATCCTCCAACAGTTGGCGAAGTACACTTGAGGTCAACCTACAGTTAGAAGGAAATAGAAATAGAAACTCGGTGTCCATTATGTGGGATTTTTTGACTGCAAGAGTTTCCGAAGAGACCCAGTCTCAAATTGAGGTTGAATTAAGTTATAGAATTCTTGAAATGGCGTAAGGAGATGTTCGAGATGTAAAATAGGGTCAGGAATCAATTGGATCCTGTTTATAATTAAAAACAATTGATTTCACTACTACTACTACTACTACTACTACTACTACTAATTATTATTACTATTATGAAACCGATGATAATAGTAGTAATAATGATAATAATAATGATAATAATAATAATGATAATAATAATAATAATAATAATAATAATAATAATAATAAAAAAGCAATAATTTATTTGCCCATGTCACCTTTCCATTTGTTCCCAATCTATAAATGTCCTCCTTCGGTCCTTTGTTCCAGTTCACTCGCACAGCATCATTATTAGTCTCGTCACTCCAGCTGGTGACCTCAGTAACCTCGCCTTCCATAGGAGGTTGGTTATCTTGGTCCTTCCATTCCCAGTCTGGTCCTCTGGTTACTTTTGCTCCTTTAAACATTCCGCGGGCTTCAAGCTTAGTGCCGCCTTGCCTTTTGCCAACGCAGATGCTGTAAATTTGCATCAGATGACACAATTAAATATATAATTCATTAATTCTCTTTAAGAGAATATCGGTTGATATTTTGTTGTTATCTTCTTCCGGTGAAAAACATAGAATGTACCTCCGGATCCGAACAACAAAATAAGACTAAAAGTAGTTAATTACTGAAAAAAGTGTTGTTAAATTGAAATAAGAAAATTATTTATAAGAAACATTGTTAAATCACTAGTAGAGTCCAGAGGCTAGACCGCTAGAGGACCCGTGACGTCTTGGAGCTCACCCTTTTCCATTTGAAGTCAATTTTCATTAAAAAGAAAAGTACAACAAGAGAGGAAGAAACCAAATAACGTTTTGCTTCTTTGGCGAGAGATAACGAAGTTAAAGTTGATTTAAGACAACGGAATATTGTTGACATCGATGGGTTTACATGGACGTACAGGCCGCTGACCTGTTCATTTGGCAACTTACCCTTTGGCGCGACTCTTGTCGAATCGTTCAAAGCGATGATTGACATCATGGACATCGTTCATGTAACACTTGCTACACAGATCATAGTTGGGACAATCTAAACAGTGCCAGCGCAGTCCAGTGATGGGATGTTCTTTACAACCATCGCAGCTACTAAATAGATGTTTCGCGTCTAATAGAAGAGACGACCAGCATATGAATTAGAGAGATACCTTATGTTTTGGAGTGAACTTGTTTGCCTCGGCATCACAAATGAAAATGAGAGTAATCTCCGCAGTGATGAACACTACGTAAGCGGTAGTGAAAATAAGGACTGAAAAAATTTTAAGGCTTGTGCGCGAGTTGAATCCCTGATCTACAGGTTTGAATAATAGTAATAATAATAATAATAATAATAATAATAATAATAATAATAACAATACAGTCTTTACATATATATATTTTATATCGTAGTCCACATTGCCTTGGCTGTGTCCGCAATGATGTTTATATATGCATTGGTTATTTTACTAATAAAGTTTACCATAATAACGATAATTTATAAAATTTCTATTGCACAAATATCAATGTAAAATTTTCATTTGCGCATTACTTTATCGTTATACACCTATATACAAATTAAAAATACTACATTTAAAACTAAGAATACGGTGAACATTTATCAACAATGTATGAGAAATCCCAACCCTCATGCTAAAAACCGTCTTCTTTAAAAGAGCGAGTCTTTAGTTTCTTTCTAAATTGATGAATGTCATTGGTGTTTCTTATACTCTCTAGTAGGGTATTCTAGAGTCTCAGGGCAGCCACCCTAAAAGACCTGTCACCAAGCGTGGCGAGCGACTTTATTGGACAATAATTCAATGTCACACTACTTGCGAATCCAAGACAATATCTACTCTTCTGTTTAATGGTAATCAGCTCACTAAGATAGTACGGGGCTTGCCCGTGTAATTTGGAGGTAATAAGTAAAACTTGAAAATCTATACGGCATTTTTACAAGGAGCCAATGTAATTCTCTAAGTAACGACATGACATGAGAATATTTTGCCTCCTGAAAAATTACCCCAACGGCGGTATTTTGAAAACGTTGTAATTTCTTTAGTTGATAACTGAGAGAGCCATAAAGCAAGCTGTTACAATAATCTAGGCGGCTGGATATGAATGCATAAATTAGAGTTTCTGTAGATTGCCGTGACAAATATTTACGGATTCTCCTGATAATAAACAAATGATAGAATGTTCTTCAGTATTAATTTTCACTGCCGTTCAAGAAGTGTTCACAACTTCGATGATCACTTTCATCTTCAGTTATTGATCCGTGGTTCATAGATATGATATTCATAGATTCACAGTTGTTCTTGGCATCACATGCAGTTCCGTCCCTAGCACGCAATATCCTTCTCTGACTTTGTTGAACAAAACACGAAGATTTACGAAAATAACGGAAATGTTCCACTGGTTCTCAAAAACAGCCTCATATGTTTTGACTACTAACGGAAATTGCAAAAGATGTTTGGTGGCTACACGAGTTTGTAGGATGACTTCTACTAATATGTGTAAAGGACAAGTCGGCCCGTAGCTTTGCAGAGTTTGCACGGCCCCAGCATATTATGATATTGAGCTGTTTATTGGTCAGTTCCTCTCAGCTCATATCATAATGTCAATGAATTCTCCACCTCCTTCCTCCCTTTTTCAGTAGAGAAGAGGGGGGGGGGGGGGGGAGCCAAGGAAGCGTTGATTGACAAACCAAAGAATGCGGATCGATGTTTACTGATCTCTGTTACAAAAGGGAGTTTTAGATCCACGTTTGCTTCTGAATACATGTGACCGCAAACTTGAATGTCTAGTAGTCACGCGATCAGACTCCAGCGGTCACGTTCGCCGTTTGCTGTCCAAGTTTGAACTTCGGGCAAGGCAGTTTCAGGTAGTTGGGTTCCCTCGACGCTTTTTTCTTCCTGTTCGAAAGTTCTCACGTATGTTCTATAAATATATGTAAGGAGAAATCTTCCTTTATCACCAATCAGTTTAGGACGCTAGAAAACCAATCTTTTAGCCACATTTTGTGTTCGAAATGAAGGAGTCCATCCTTTGTGTAATTCAAGATGGCGGCTCACGTGTTGATCTTTTTTGAGGTGGAAGCAGACGTCGATCTATAAAGCTGAAAGTCGCGAAACTTCTACTTCTAGCCACAAACTGCTAGTCGTGGTTTGGCGTTTGCGGTGAACACACCAATCGTGGGTCTAAAACTCTAGAAAACCTTTTTTCTAACGGCAATAGTGAGACCGCGCGCATGAGTTGATAATGATTGAAACTGAGCCGAAAGTATTGTTGTGAACGCATCAAACGTAAAGGGAAACCTTTTTTACATTACTTGTTTTCCTTTCATGGAATTTTTCGGCCGCCTAAATCAATAACAAGTTGATAGCAACTTAAATTTTTCTGAAAACAAGGAAGACTCGATACCTCAGGGCTAAGGCCTTTCAAGGTCACTTTACGACAAACTACTTTGACTTGTAGTTTCAACAACTTACTCTCTGACTTAATAATAGCTCTGGGTTTGTGGGAAGCTGAACGCAGCTTTTTGTGATACAACAGATTCACGCTGTAACATACCCCTTTTCACCTAGTATGCAGTTGATGTGTGAGAAATCTTATGCAAATAAAAAAACCCGTGGTCTGAGAATTCGAACTCTATGCATATAAACTTATGTGAAGTAAAAAACAAAGCGTCAATCGATAAGTTTGACGACCTAAAATTTTGCAAGGGAAGCATTTAACGAGAAAAATAAAATTTGAAACGAGGATCGCTGTTTAATTTTTTAGCTAAGGTTGTCACAAGATTTCAACTCCGGTGAAATTCCAATGATTTTTTTCCGTGTCAATTGTCAGTCCACATGATTTCTAAACCTCGTGTTAGTGTGTTAAATTCAATTTCATTGAAATTGTGCCATCATTTGCTTTCCTAACAGAAGTGCTGAGATTACATTTTAACTTATTTAAGGAATATAATATTCAGCAAGAGTTGTTCGGATGAATCTGGGCAAATATTTTCGTTTAAAGTAAGATAATCAACAAGAAACTAATGCCCCATTCACACCAAAGCTTAAACATGTTTAAAAGTTGTTTTGTTAAACACAGTTTAATTTATTTTTTCTTCATAGAAACTATTTAACCGAATATTTTTGACTTGAATGTAGCACATTGGAAATGCAAGTTAGCAAGTACTTGAATCCAATGGAAAATCAAGTTTTTCAGTTCTCTGTTCATAATTTTCATTCAATGAAAACCAGTTTAACAAAACATGTTTTGCTGGTGTGAATGGGGTATAAAATCGTCACTCACCGCCATTTGTGAAACTAAAAATTCGAAGATCGTGTTTCTTTTCGATTCCAGCCCTGTAGTTGTGCTTCCCTCCACAATCCCACTGTACGTAAACAAGCTGTTCTGTCACAGGCGACTTCTTGTCTCTTCCGACTTGAACTACTGTACCTACAAAACCTTCTCCGCCATCTTGGTTTCCCCATTCCCAATCTTGACCACGAACAACTCGGGTGCCTAGAAGATTTATTGTCATAGTTATACCAGGATTTTCCTTATCACGTTTATACTGACACGATCTGATGGAAGCTTCTCTAGATCTCGTCTTTTCCTAGATGACGGAGAAGCAAATATCTTGCATAAGAAATATTTCTGTTTGGCGAGCCAGTCGTCGGATGGCTGCGATTCAGTACCCTTCTGCCGGTTTAACACAATGCTAACAAGTTCCTTTCTCAATTCTAAAATTAATCAAGATGTATCAGTGAGAACAGTTGCCGATTGGGGCTGTAAAGAAAATGCTGCGTTGGCGATAAAATGCTAATAGAAGCTATATATTTTTCCTAGAATACCAAATTCATGACCGCATCAACTGTCGGGGATTCCCCTACGCATCATTCAGGACACGTCATTGGTTAACTAAATGTTGCGTTACCTCACGTTTCTTGTTATGCTAATTTTAGAGAATCCGAAAAAGATTAGGAACGGACATGTTGAAACAGATAGAGATTGATAAATACAATCTGTGTGGATGACGATATTTATTTAAAAAGTATTGCGTGAGTGGCCGCATCAACTGTCGGGGATTCCCCTACGTATCATTCAGGACACGTCATTGGTTAACTAAATGTTGCGTTACCTCACGTTTCTTGCTATGCTAATTTTAGAGAATCCGAAAAAAGATCAGGAACGGACATGTTGAAACAGATAGAGATTGATAAATACAATCTGTGTGGATGACGATATTTATTTAAAAAGTATTGCGTGGACGTTGGATATGGTAAAAAACGTTATTTTACCTCCGGCACTGCTCTGCGACGAATTCAACGAAGAATCCTACAGATTTCGCAGAGCCGTTTGTTTTACAGTTCCTATAATTATAAACCAATAATAAAAAAGCAAATCATCGAAGACGAATAAAAGAGGAAAATCAAAGAGATCTGTCATAAAGTCCTGAAAACTGGTCGATACATTTGATTGCGGTCCACCATTCATTCTGTACCTGCTAAACCTGCTCTAAATGTATTTTTCTTAACTAGAAGATAAGTTTGCATTGTATTTGTTGTCCTTTGCTCAAAGACCAGTAGGGATCCATCAAAGAACGTCGAAGTTTCAAAACCAAGGGTATGTCGTCATTAACGAATCCTCATTTTTTAGTCAATACCACGGCCCCAAACTTGAACTTTACGGCCGTTACATTGACGACTGCATTGGCACTACCTCCTCTACCAGAGAGGAGGTCACATAATTTATAACCGCCGTCAATTCCTTTCACCCGGCTCTTAAATATAACTGGGAAATTTCCGACACTTCTTTGGCTTTTCTAGACATCAAAATTGCAATTGAATGCAGCAGTGTATGCACTAGTGTTTACTACAAACCTAGAGATTCACACAGCTACCTGTTGTATTCATCTTCGTATCCATCACACGTCAAATTCCATACCTTTTACCTTTTTCACATTTTCTCAGACTTCGTCGTTTATGTAGTGACGACTCTGATTTTTCCGAAAAATCGCAAGCAGTTATCATCATCATCATAGAATTTATTAATGTGTCTTGAATATCTAGCCGACGGGGTTAAACCCCTCTACTAATGAGGGACACTTAATATAGTTAATAACATACTAACTATTTTCTAATGAAATAACCTAACAATGTAATTAACAATACAATATAGTTGAAACAATACAATATAGTTGAAATTGTGTTACAATACAATATAGTTGAAACAACGCACGTGAAAAAATTTCCTCGGCTGAGATGAAAATCGACAACTGGAAGATTTGCCAGTGGCCGATTTTGGCCGTTTATGTGAAAGACTTCTTCTGTCGGTAAGGACAAAGTCAATAAATGACAATTTTGTAAATTTAAAATTACGACCATTGTTGTTTTTGTAATCATAATTCAACGCTTTTTTCCATCTTAAGAGTCAGCGCCAACGCATTCTACGATTGTTATTTGAGGATTGTCGATTCATTTATTTTTATTCATTAATGAAGTCGGCTTTTCTCCCCTGTAAAGGGCTATTGTGTTTATATGAGAAACAAAAGAATACATGGTTAATTGTAGATATGGAATTTCTCTTCTCGTGTTCAACTCGACATCTCACTCGTGAGCTATCGAGTTAAACACTCGAAGAGAAACTCCATATCTACACGCGCTCATGAATTATTCTCTAATTAACTATCAAATAATGGGATAAATTATTAACAATAAAAAAGAATAAGAATTACAAAGGATGCCATTGGAACAATTGTCATCTTTTACCATTACGCTCAAATGAAATTTACGGATACGATATTTCAAAACCAAATAACGATGGGAGGGTTCTAGTTTCGCTCGGTAGCTTATTCCACAACTCTAGTCCTAGGTAGTTGAGCCAATGTTTACCATATTTCTTGGTCCTAAATCTGGGGATGGCAAACTTCGCCACCCTTAAAATGTAGGGTGAACAATGCGTGTGAAATAGCTCGCATGTTATGCTGGGGCATAGTTTGTGTTTCACCTTATACATAAGGATAGCAATATATTGCAGTCTTCTGTTCTGAAGAGTCGTTAGATCACTTTAGTCCAGTAATGCTTGGTAGCTTGACTGCTTATCTAGGAAAACTGCACGTAGTGCTGTTTCTTGAATCCGTTCGAGCTTTCTTTTATCATTAGCACGACAGAATTCTAAGTCAGGTAGCAATAGGTTAAGAAAGGCGATATGGCTGATTTATACAGAGTTAATTTAGCATCGGTAGGGATAAGTTTTTTTTTAAGCCTCAACATTCCACCTACCTTTTGACTCTTTTTCTTACATATTTCATTGATGTGAGTGTTAAAATGCAACTGCTCATCTATGGTAACTCCTAACAACTTAAGACATTCAGAAGATTCAATGATGTTTCCTTGTAAGTGTAATGGAATGTTACTTTCTGTCCTGTTATGCTTGAAAGTCATAGTTTGAAATTTACTCAGATTTCCTTTTAACAGATTGCTAGCATACAATTCGGAGGCCCTATTGGCATTCCTCATAAGGTTGATGATGAAAGCCATTTTCGGGTTCCCCGCTGTCTCATACAACTGATGGCGTATATCCGTTTATATGGAGAGATGCGAAGTAGTTACTAATAAGACTTATCAGTGTTTTTTCACAACTCTGGCGTTTACGGTATGCCGTGATTCAGGGGTCCAAACGGCTGTCAAATTGCTTTGAAATCTGGTCACTAAGTAGCTGCTCAAACACAATACTAACCACTGGAAGGACAGTTATTGGTCGATAGTTCCGACTATCTTGCGGATCCTCTTTCTTAAAGACGGGCGTCCATTCCCTCCTTTTCCGGTTGCTTAGTCACTGTCGATTTATAATACATGAATTGTACAGATTCGCCAGTGGTATACCAAGTTTTTCCGCTCCACACTTCAGCAAATTGCTGAATGCTTTTCTCGTATTAAGTGACTCCAAAGCATTTCTGACTTGTTCTTGGTTAACTGGATTAGACTAGATCATTGGTTTTGAATTATTCGCCATTCGTATTTGCAAGGCACTTAGGTGGTTATTTAAGTCACTCTCCGATATCGCTTGCTATTGTCGCAAAATGATCTGCTAATATTTCCGCAACAGTCTCTTGATTGCTGATGATCTTGCTGTCAACTTTTAAGTTGATATCAGTTCCCATGACCCCCTTCCTAGATCCAAGAAACGGTTAAAAAGTTTCGTAAAAATTTTTTGGGTTTTCTTTAGGGTCAGAAGGCTTTCTCTTCCAGTATTGCCGTAAAGCAATTCTTCTTTGTCTGACTGCCCCATTGCCACATTTCACTTTCATTTAAATACTTCTTAAAGGCTCTTCTCTTTTCTCGGATAGCATTTTTCCATGCAGTGTTCATATAGGGTGTATCTTTATCCCTCACTCGCTTCTTTTTCTGAGGGAAGCCTTCATCAACGATGTCTTGCATAATTTTATCCCAATAGTACACCTTGTCCTCTATTCCTCCAGCAATGTGCCAGATTTTTGATAAACGTGGCTATTTTGTTTCTGTCGTTCAAGCAGGCCACCACCGTGCCCAAAAAATTGATCGACAATTAGAATTACAAACGGCTGAGAAGGAAAACACTGATCGCATTCCATTCACTCTCACATTTCACCCCACAATAAATTATTCAATTTGAACTCGTTTGATTCATAAATATCTTCCTTCGTTCCCTGAAAAATTTTAAATATTGTGGAGCATGAAAATATGGCCTGATTTGACTCGATTTCTTTTCGAGAAGCTCACAATATGAATTGCTTTTATTCTTATTTCGTTGACCTTTCATGTAAATCTTAAATACTGTACTGTAGAACATGGATTAAGACTGGTTTCACTCAGTAGGGGTTGTTTATCGAACAGGCTTTCATGGCGTATCAGCAGATAGTGTAGATTGTTTAAAAAAAAAAAAGCCGCCAGGGACCACGCACAACTAAAATATTTGTATTTTCATCTCAATGGGCTTTTTGCAAATATGGCAGACACTAAGCTGCTTTGCACAAAACTGGCATGCGCCGTGACCACAGCGGAAAATGACGTCCTTCTTCCTTTCCACGCAAATACAACACACAACGGATTCCTCCAATTTCCTAAACTTTACTTCAAGTTGCTGATATTGCGAGACCAAGGACTTGTTGTTAATTCCAATGATTGGGTTACCATCTGCGAAGAGATTTGGAGCGAAATGAATTCAATAATATTTTCAGCCAATTTCTCCAAGGCAAACCAAATTATGGTATTATTTCGAAGGTGACAAAGAACCTTTTCTTTCTTGCTCTTAAAATCTGCATATTTGCGAAAGCTCAGAATAATCCAAATAAAATGAAAATGAAATTCAACAAGACATGAAAACTGGTTAAGAATAAAAAACCCAAGACTACCCGACATATCATTTGAGGGCCCAGCTGAAAACGGCCTTGGCGAGTTTGGTTCCCTCATGAAATATTACTACTATTGCTATTATAATCATTATTTTCATCATCATCATTATTATTATTATTATTATTATTATCATCAGTATTATCAGCATCATCAACAGCATCTTTTTAGCAATGATAACTTGCGGACAATTCAGAGGAAAAGTGAAGGGAAGAGCAAGCTTGATTATGGATATGAAGGTGTAATAGTAAGGTTCAAGTTAGGCGAGTCTCTTCTCTAAAGGGGGTAAGTTTCCAAAGAAGCTGTGGTGCTGTATTAGTCGTTAGTCCTTCGTCAGAGCGAAGGGCTAACGCTCGCAACGTCAGCTTTGAAACTCTTTACGGCGGTCAATTTACGGTTATCAACTCAGTTGATAATACTGAATTACCCCGTCTCCTCTTTGTTAGGAGTAGATATTAAAATTTCAAGCTTTCGCCGATCCATGTCATCATCAAGATGATATGCCGTGGATCGATATTATGAATCGTCGAAAGCTTGAAATTTTAGTTTGAGCTACATCAGCCACACCTCGGCAGCAAAGGGCAACATTCAAAGAAAAACCCTAAACAAGTTACCTCTCGTTCCTTTACCAGAAATAGGCGTTTTACATTCCAAACATCTCTTTAATCGGGCTGCACATTCTGCAAATAGATTATTACGTTAACCGGTACCAAGATCAAGATGCCTTTTTCAAACTGTGTTAATCTTCTCCACACTTAATCGTGGTCGTTCCTCTTAGAATCCTTCTTACCTTTTCGCGATTGTCTTCTCAAGGAAACAGGTATTTCAAAGTTGCTTTCTTTTTCGAGGCAATTTTCTATGAACGACGCTTGAATTAATTCAAACTTAGAATTATTTCAAAATTCGATTGATGAACACAGAAAAAAAAAAAACAGCAACTAACACAAAAAGCAGAGCTACCTGTGCATACAACAGTGTGACCACAGGGTTTGAATGCAACAACAGCCTCAGTCTCCTCACATATGTAACACAGCACTTTTTGACGATCAGGTGTCGATGGATTTTTTTCTTCATTTTCTGCCTCCTGATCCATATTTACATCGTCGTCTGCTAGTTGTGTTTGTGATGGTAGGCCCTCGCTATCGTCCATTTCTGTGTCGGTATTTTTCTCTAGCATTTCTACAGGTTGAACAGCGCTGTTGTTTGAGATGTCTGAGGCCCAGGTTTCCACTTCAACTCTATTAGTCACTTCCAGCACCACATTCTCCTTGTAAACAAAAAAATCAGATAAACTCAACTCCTTTGATAAACTATAGATTTAAGAGAGTTTATACCAAAAGCGAGTCCTAATAAAGCATTTTAGTCTAGTAAAGTGTCATTTTTTCTTATCTAGAACAAAAAGGCATCTTCGAAAAAGAATTTTGAATGAGTAACACCACTTATCCAGCTCACGAATCAAAATGAATGTAAGAGAGATGATCGGAAAACCCCAACAACCGTCCCGTCTAAAATAGAAGGCCTTTCTGTAATATTTTGACACTATTATGTACAATATTCGAGAAAACCATCGTCATAATTAATACAGATAAAAACAGAAGGTTTAAAAGCAATAGGCGATTGAGGGCGTCAGACTTCTTATGATGCTTCCAGAATACACTTCTAAGGATGATCCCCGTTGTAATTTTTATTTACCGATATGAAATGGTATCACGTAAGTGCTTTTAAAACTTCGCATGAACTTTTCACCTGACACAATTTGTCTTCCACCATTGTATTTTCCACCATGGCCGTTTCCTGTGGTACACTTTTGGCTCTTTCGCCTTCTTGAACGTCTTCACTCTCCATCTCGTCTGACTTCTCCTGTGATACTGATTCTTGTTGATCTACACTCCACAAGTCACTTATTAAGCGACGCAAAAAAGTGTCTTCTGCCTCATCTGTGCTACTCGTACTATCTGTTTGATTTTCATCATCTTTTTCAGTTTCGCCTGTCAGTGTCGCCGCACTCGCTGAAGATGACGCATCTCCTAATTCAGGTTCGGTTTGTGACCCGCTCACGGACCCAAAACTTGGAACTTTCTTGTTGTGTGTTGTCCTACAGTTGTTAAACAAAGTATAATTTTCCGTTAAATATCATATATGTGAAAGGGACTAAATTCAGGCAAGAGATACGGAGACTAGCGAGAGAATGTTCTTAATTGTGATCGGGATAAAAATGTCATCGGAATATAGATGTTTTAGAAGCGAGATATACAGATATTAAAAATATATACAAAAGCATTTGAATACCCTCCACCGGCTGCGATCTTCCGAATTAGTTGCTCAACTTCCGATCCTCGACATACGTCCAGCGGTGTTTTCCCCGAGCCATTAACTTTCAACACGTCAGCTCCATAGCTTAACAAGCAGCGCGAGACAGCGACAAAGGACGCACTGTTCTTTCGTTTACCAAGTAGTAACTCCAGACCAGGCTTAAATAAAACAACACTATTCCGTATAGAAGGCCAAAGACACTAATAAAGAACCAACTGATCATCTTTCCCTTTATATCAGTTGTACTAATTGCAAGCAGTGTGAGAACCTATTTGAGATGGCAGCACTACAGCGAGATCATGAAATAAGAAGACGATTCTCAAAAGATAAGGTAGATGGTAGAAATTCTTTGCTTATCTACGTTCTCCATTTAGTTGTTTTTTCGACGCTGAGCAACGACATCGCTTGAAGAAATAAAGCTGCAGTAAATTTACTTCACAACAGTATCATCGTCCAAACCGATGTGAACAACACAAAAGCTAATTTTTGAGAAACCTTTAAACCTCAAAGGGACGACACATGCATAACTATCTAAATCATTTCATGACTATTTTGCGTAACTTATTTTCTCACGCTGAAAGGGAGAAAAATCTCGAGAGGTTAAACTTTATGAACTTATTTACCATTAATCCCATTTTTCTCTGTAGTGCATGTTCCTTCATTAAAGTGATATGAAGCACCGTATCTCCGTCATTATCCACTGCATTTACATTGGCTCCGTGGTCCAGCAACAGTTCCACCATGACCGAATACCCCTCATTTGCAGCTAAATGAAGTGCTGATTGATTTTCAGCGGTTGGAGTATTGACCTCACACCCCGGCTGTTAGATAAAAATATACCCTCTCATCGTTAATATACCTTTATCAGTAAGCATTTAGATTCATAATTAAAATGTTTTGTAAACTCCTTTTGTTAAAGTTGTCAATGAAAATAATACTCAGTGGCCTGAAGGTCAGCGGTTGGACGCTAGACCGAGCCGTTGTGGTCACAAGATCTGCCTAGCCACTATGTTGTCTTCTAAAGCGCCTCCTTCTGGCCAGGAGAGGACATCTTGGGGAAATCTCATGGAATGTATGACGGAGTAGCATCCCCGCCAAAGAAGTGTTGATGAACAATGTGCGGGAAACAAGGATATCAGTTTGTTGGTCACTTGGCCAATGCAAAACCTACAAGTAGGCTTGTTCCTGGTTTTTACAGGGGAAGAATAGGTGTAATAGTAACCCCTAGTTTTGTGGTTATCACCCCAACTAACCACAAGCAAAACGTTATACTCCGTATTGGATTGAACACAAGCGACACTCTTTAAATTCTCACAGAGACACTTTAAACCATACAACGAGTCTTGCGCGAAAAATAAAAAAAAATACGTAATAAAATTTAGATTCTATTACCTTTTGTAACAAGATCTTAGCTATCTCAAGGTGATTATTAATTGCTGCAATATGAAGGGTCGTAAACCCACCATCTTTGGTAACATTCAAGGAATTCTCGGTTTTGGCAAAAATTCTCTCCACGGCGCTGCAAATAAATGACAAAAAAGATTTAGGATACTCTGGATGTCAAAGCGATTAACTTAGGTAACAGCATAACAAGCATTTTGAGACTGAGATTTGGTCTGGTTTCCTCCTGATCACTCAGATTGCCCCAATTGCCCAAATCACATGAAAACCAAGCCAACGACCCTAACGCTCGGGAAGACCATGAATTTCCAGATGGGCCAGAGTCACATAAGCTTAGCTTTCTCATGATGGCAAGTATGTCCCGGCCGCAGTCGTCTCGAAAATTGCGACGATCAGTTGAACACTAGGCCTTAGGTGTGGGTACATTATTCAGTGTTTGATGCTTAACACCTGAATCAGTTGGCTATGATTAAGCTCTGCCTAAGCTGTCAAACTGAATAGTGACCGATAAAGTTATTTTGGCATAGTTACCGTTTATTTCCTTTCAAAACAGCGTATTGAAGATAATTGAAACCTTTTCCGTTACAAAGAGTGTAACAAATTCTTGGACAGTCTAATAGCATATCCACCATGCTGTGGTGTTGTGCAAGGATGGCATCATACAGAGGGGTATCACCTGCCTCGTCCTGAAAATGAGTCGAAGCGTGATATAAGGAGCCACCTGATACCATTCGGCCTTTTATACATTATTTTGACTGGCAGTTTGGGTAGCAGTATAGTTTATCACAAAAATGATGGGATGAAATAATCTAAAATTGTAACAAACGTCTAGCAGTCCGGTGCAGAGACATTTGAATTCGAGCAAAGTCGAAGCAAATAGACATCTTGTGCCTTTTACTAACCGATAAGAGATTTTTCATGTTTTTCACGAGCAGTCGAACTAGGTTTAAATTTGACTTCGACATGCGCCTGAATAATATGTGCCATGTTTGCTGAGTTAGTCGGACAGTCGACTTAGAAAGTATCAGGAATTTGTATTCCCAGGAGAACTGATATCTTCAAAGGACCCACGAACCTGTAGATTGACGTCACACTCAGGGCACTGTGTCAGGATCTCTACTGCTGTTTCGTTTTTCTTTTGCACAGCCGAATGTAATGGTGTTCTCTTATTGCTTCCATGTTGAACATTTGGGTCAAAACCTCTCTCCAGTAACAGTTTTAATGCTTCACCGCTTTCGTCTCTAAATGATCGAGAGGATACATATGCAATAAAAACACCAGGCATTTTAGAAATTCTCCATTAATTTAAGGAGTTTCTTATTCAGCTTTTCTGTGTCATAGAAAAAAACAACGACAAAAACAGCAACAACATACAGAAAAACATATCAACCATAGCTTGTAAATGGTGCTTGTTGGGTTGTCATTACACCAACGTGAAAGCAATCAGAGCCAGTCAGAACAAAGATAAATATCTTGATGGATAAATAAACAATAACAACAACAAACACATGCTATCGACAGTAGCTCGAGCAAAAGTTAATAATGGTGGGTAATTTTTTTTATCGATTGGTTGACAGGATGATTGAAGATTTCGAAAGCAATCGCATTGAGAAGGAAAGAAAAACTAAAGCAATCTTAGATTTCTTAGTTTTCCAGCTTATTTAACATTACTATGATATTTCGGTCATCTTACTGGTAAGTAGAGAGATGCATGGCTGTGTATCCCTGATTATCCTGTATTTTGAGAAAAATTAAAGAATGTGACTAAGAAGGCTCCTCTCCTGAAACACTGAGATATGTAGAACATAACCATGTAAAAATAATAACCTAATCTTGTCGATCATGCATCTCTTTGTTATCCTCCTCAACCAGTACTAACAATTACAGTAATTTGAACGGGGCAAAATTTTACAGTGATGGTTAAAAGTATTGGATTGAATAAAAACTTTCGTTACTCACCCGTATATTCATGTTAGCTCCTCTCTCAAGCAATTCTCTAATGATGTCACAATGCCCCTGGCGACATGCCGTATGGAGAGCTGTGTGACCACCCACTAGCTTATCAATCTGTGCGGAGCGAAAAAACACAAACCATTGATCATGTCAAATTTTCCTAAACGCCACCAAATTCAAATTTGATTCTAGCAGTTTAAAAAATACATGCTTTTAGCTATCGCTCTTTCCTAAAACATAAGTTACGCATTACTCTTCTTATGCTGATATTTCTTGTATTGCTTTGATTCAAGAAAACTGTTGAGGCTTATCTGTAGAAGTAAAAGGAATGAAAGAAAAAAGGTACCAATTCTGGGTTAGTATCCAAGATTTCCTTGACTCTTGACAGGTTGTTGCTTTGCACTGCATTCACGAGGCTGATGTCCGCCTGTTAATGAAAGAATGAGCGCGTTAGACCTGTTATAGTGTGGTTGTTACAGAAAGACAACTAAACGTATTAGGATCATCCTCGTTGTAGTTTTTTCCTTACTGATACAAAATGGTATCTCTTTAGTGCTTTAGGACTCCTTTTGAACTTTTAGCGCGACACAATGTGTTTTCCTGTGTGACATAATGTGATACACCTTCAGCCGTCTCGTCTACCCTAATGTCTTCTTGATCTCCTCTACACAAGTCTTTTATTATGCCCTGTAAAAACGTATCTTCTGCCTCATCTGTGCTACTCGTACTATGTGTTTGATTTTCATCATCGTCTTTTTCAGCTTCGCCTACCTGTGTCGCTGCATTTGCTGAAGATGATGCATCGCCTAATTCAGGGTCGGTTTGCGACCCACTCGAGGATCCAAAACTTGGAACTTTCTTGTCGTGTGTGGTCCTACAGTTGATAAGCAAAGTAAAATTTTACTTAGATATCATGTAAACGCAATTTCCACATGCACTGAAAAGGCTTTCATTCAGGTGGCATCCTTCGCACTGAATATTTGTCCCCTTAGTATTAATGTGCCTTTGATTCAGGCAAGAGATACGGAGAAATTTTGCTACCAGGATAAAAATTTCATCCGAATTTAGGTGTTTTGGAAGCGAGAATCCGTTCTACCATAACATAGATAGGCGTACTGCAGATATAAAAAAATAAACAAAAGCATTTGAATACCCTCCACCGGCTGCAAACTTCCGAATGAGTTGCTCAACTTCTGATCCTTGACACATGTCCAGCGGTGTTTTCCCTGAGCCATTGACTTTCAACACGTCAGCTCCATGGCTTAACAAGCAGCGCGAGACAGCAACAAAGGACGCACTGCTCTTTCGTACTCCAAATAGAAACTCCAGACCAGACTAAAATAAAACAGCACTATTCAGTGTAGAAGGCCAAAGACTCTAACAGAGAACCAACTGATCACCTTTCCATTTACATCAGTCGTACTTATTGCAAGCAGTGTGAGAACCCATTTGAGATCCAGCACTACCGTGACGTCATAGCAAAGTTAATCGGGCGGATAATTCGCAAAGGTGTGGTAGATGGTAGAAATTATCTGTCGATCTCCGTTCCTTACTCAGTCGGTTTTACGAAGTTAGACAACAGCATCGCTTGAAGCAAGAAAATAACAGTAACTTTACTTCACAACAGTATTATTGTCTAAACCGATGCGATCGACACGAGCTTATTTTGGAGTTGCCTTTAAACGTCCTGGTAAAGTAATGACACATACCTAACCAACCATATTATGACCATTTTACATTACTAATCCTCTCATGCTGAAAGGAAGAAAAAGTGAGATAAAATATACGATGTCTCCTTCGACATTTTGTTGGCCTGTTCCAAGCGTTTAGTCAGTAAAACAGAGCGTAATAACCAAAGGCGTCCTAGTGGCCTAGGAGTGCAAAGGCTAAGGTGTACGTGACCTGACCCCTTCACTCCTCCGCGACTACAGCGCTTTTTAGTATCGAGCTTTGTTTACAGACTGAACGCCACGAACAGACTCACAGCACGGTATTTTATGAAGGTACTCATTTGTCGTTACCCCCAGATTTCTCTGTAGTGCGTGTTCCTTCGTTAAAGTGATATGAAGCGCTGTATCTCCGTCATCATCCACCGAGTTCACATTGGCTCCGTGGTCCAACAACATTCCTACCATGACTGAATACCCTTCATGAGCTGCTAAATGAAGTGCCGGTTGATTTTTAGCGGTTACAGCATCGACCTCACACTCTGGCTGTTAGATAAAACATATACTCTAATTATCAAAGTATCTTTATCAGTAAGAATTCAGATGATCATTAAAATGGTTTTTTAAACTTTTGTTAAAGTTGTCGATAGCAAGAATACGCAGTGGCCTGACGGTTAGCAGTCTGGACCCCAGACCCGGGTTCTTTAGCATTGAGATCTGCCTGGGTCACTGTGTTCTAAAGTAGGAAACGTCCATTAGCGCCTCCCTCTTGCAAGGAGAGGACATCTGGACGGAATTTTATGGGATATACAATTATGAAGTAGCATCTCAAACAGAAAAGATTTGTTTAACAATGCGCGGCAAACAAGGATACCAGTTTGGTTGTATGAACCACTTAGGCAGAGTAAAACCTACACGTAAGCCTTATAACTATCAATTTTTGCAGTGAAATGACCGCAAATGCAAATGACAGCTTTTTGCTTTCTTACTTTTCACAATTGGATAATAGACGTAATAGTAATGTTAAATATCCCAGCTAACCACATGCACAAAGTCATATTCCGTTCCGAGATTGAACACTTACGACACTCAAATTTTTCAGTTTAACCACACAAGGAGTCTTAAGCGCGAGAAAAAAGTTTAAATTAAAAAAAAAAAACTGGAAAAAAATAGATAAATTTTTTTTTATAAAATTACCTTTGTTAAAAGGATCTTAGCTATCTCACGATGATCATTAATTGCTGCAATATGAAGGGTCGTAAACCCATCATCTTTGACAACATTCAAAGAATTCCCGGTTTTGGCAAAAATTCTTTCCACGGCGCTATAAAAAATGAAGCAATAGATTAATGTTGTATTGAATGTCAAAGCGAATACAGGTAACAGCATAAGAGTAATTTTGTAACCGATGTCTATTCTGGTCTCCTCCTGATCACTCATTGTCCCAGTTGTCCAAGTTATATAAAAACCAGGCCAAGTGATGACCAACGACCCCAACGATCAGAAAGATCATGAACTTCAGGTTGGACCTTAGTTTGCGTATGAGCTTTTTAGCTTCCCTATGATCACAAGTATTACCCAGTCGTCTCGAAACTGCGACGATCAGTTGAACAATATTTCTTGTGTCTGGGTACTAATGATCCATCAGAAGCCAAGCACCTGAATTAGTTAGCTATAGTACTTTTACTTTAATTAAGCTGTCAAACCGAGTAGTGATGCGATTATTTTTGGCATATTTACCGTTTATTTCCTTTCAAAACAGCGTGTTGAAGATAATTGAAACCTTTTCTGTTACAAAGTGTGTAACAAACTCTTGGACAGTCTAACAGCATATCCACCATGTTGTGGTGTTCTGCAAGGATAGCATCATGGAGAGGGGTATCACCTGCCTCGTCCTGAAAATTGTCAAATTGAGCACGAAAATGATGGAATGAAAACATTAAGGATGGGTGCAAACGTCAAATAGTCCGGTGCAGCAGCCAAAACAGTTGAGTCTTAGGACTTTCCAACGGCAAGTCTTAGACTTTTTATGTACATTTAAATAAACAAAGGGCAACATAGTTTTAAACTTTACAACGAAATGCGTCTTAATAATATGTGCAATGTTTGCTAAATTAGTCGGACAGTCGAGAAAGCATCAGGAGTTTGTATCCCCAGGGCCGGGTTGTTCAAAGCTGGGTTAAGATAACCCAGGGTTAGTGTGAAATCCGATTTCAGATCTAAAAGCTTTAAAAGAAAGTTCAATCGAATTCTTTTTGTCTAGAGTATGACTATTTGATGCTTTGAAAAGGACACTGAAAATTTTCCCAAAAAGGCTTTAGAGTAAAGGAATAAAGAAACCCAGATTAAAATCTAACCCTGGGTTAGCGCTAATCGGCCTTCGAACAACTGGGCCCAGGAGAACTGATATCATCAAAGGAACCAACGTACCTGTAGATTGACGTCACACTCAGAGCACTGTGTCAGGATCTGTACTGCCGTTTCGTTTTTCTTTTTCACAGCCAAATGTAATGGTGTGCTCCTATTACTTCTATGTTGAACATTTGGGTCAAAACCTCTCTCCAGCAACAGTTTCAATGCTTCACCGCTTTCGTCTCTGAATGACCATAAGGATAGGAGTGCAACAAAACATCGGGAATTTTTGGATTTTAGCTAAACTTAGGGGTTAATTATTTTGCTTTCTTAAGAATCTTCACTTGACTGCTATAAGGGAAAATGTATGAGCAATAACATGCAGTTGGTTTGCGTTGGCTCCTGCAAGTGTGGTAAAACCAAAAGCTAAGCTATCAGAGCCAGTGAGAGCATACAATAATGTCTTGGCGGATAGATGAACACAAAGAACAATCACATGCTGTCGAATTAAAGCACAGCAAGAGTTACTTCTATTTCAGCGGTTTTCGTTCTTTGTTTTTCTATTGAGAGGATAGCTTAACTTTTCGGAAGCAATCGCTTGGCGTAGGCGTAGGAAAGCACAACGAAAGAAATATGGGAATAGAATTATATGTTTGACCAGCTAATTTAGAGTTACTTTTTTTATATGTCAACTTACTGGTAGGTAGAGTGATGCATGGCTGTGTATCCCTGATTATCCTGTATTTTGAGTAAATAAAAGTGTATGAATGAGGAGGTTCCCTCCTGAAACACTTAGATAAATAGAATACGAATGCATGTCAAAATAATAACATATGCTTGACGATCATGCGACAACCACGACAATGGTTGGTTGGTTGGTTTTCTTCGTGCAGCACTAGCAATTACAAAAATTTTAACAGGGCAAAAAATAACGGTAATGATAAGAAAATTATGACCACTCACCAATACATCCATGTTAGCTCCTCTTTCAAGCAATTCTCTAATGATTTCACAATGCCCCTGATGACATGCAACATGAAGAGCTGTGTGACCACCCTCCAGCTCGTCAATCTGTGCAGAACGAAAAGACACAAACCCTTGATCATGGCAAATTTTCTAAAACGCCACCAAATTCAAATTTGATTCTAAATCATAAATTGATATTACAATGATGTGTCTTAAATCTTATCCTTTTAGATATCACTGTTTACTAAAACCTAAGTTACACAGTTCTCTTCTTATGCTCATATTTATCATTTTGCTTTAATTTAAGAAAACTATTCAGACTTGCAAATGCCCTTTGCAAAAAGTAAAAGAGATGAAAGGAAAAAGGTACCCGTTCTGGGTTGGCGTCCAAGATTTCCCTGAGTCTTGAGAGGTTGTTGCTCTGTGCAGCAATCACAAGGCCGGGGTCCTCCTGTTCCTGAGCTTGACGTAGGAAGTCTCTAAAGAGACTGAAAAGCCCTGGAGAAAAAATGACAAAAGGATTGGTGAGGATAATTATACTTATGGCAGTATACTTATTATGCCATCATTTTAGCCAATCAGACGCATAGTTGTAGCTAATGACGACCTAGTCACTGACGTTTTCACGCGCTTTAGAGGTTTTTCTCTTCTGACCTAGATTGGCCATTTTTACTGTAACTTTCAATACATTTGTGCCATAACTTTGTACCTGAGGGATCTTCGCTGCCCACGTCACCAGCCTCTGTTAACTGCTGGGGTTCTGGGTCAGTGACAGAGGTCACAGCAGCCGGGCTCAACATCCATCTGGTGCCTTCTACTGACACTAAAACATCACCATCACTATCAACCTCCAATACCTTTCCAGTGCGACCAAGGATCTACAAATGGATTAATATAGGATATTATCTTGTTTAAAACTGCTTATTGTTTCAACGGTTTGTGGAGGTACACGTATAATTGGCTCCAGAGTTGTGGCGTGTATCGTTTACCCCTCTAGCTTCTTTTGGTTTACATTTCTAACTTCTGCACATGCCCACAGGAGTTTGCGTTTACGTCCAAGTGAAAGCCTAAAATAACAACTAAAGTAAAAAATGAGAAAATATATAAACATTAAAAGAAAATTTTTAAAAAAAATGGTATTTCTGACGAATGAGTCTGCGAATAAGGCAGAAATAAATATTTTGTCGGCACGAGATACGACAAGGCCTGGGCCTTAGGCCCGAGCATCATGGGTAATGATACAGTGGTATATAAGGGAAAGTATAGCATGTGGTGTCCATCTAGGCCTCAGAACCAACCGTTCACCTCTGGCTGATGACAAATTTTATTTCAGTTTGAAAACATATTTTCTTTAGCTGTGAAGCCTCGTAGGATGGGCTGCCAACTGCTCTGAGTTTGGGCCATGGTTCCAACGCAGATTTCCTGTCATGTTTTTTCCCCAAAGGGGATTTTTCTGGCAGGTTTTTTCTGGCCTCTGTATAACCGTAGTTATGTCCTTGTAAGCGGTTGCCCATCTCTGTTAATCCAGACTTGGTGAAGTTTGCATGTTAGTAATGAATACCTTTTTTTTTAAATGTGTAAGGAATTGACTGTATATCAGGATTGTATATGGTATATCAGTTGCGAATAAATGTATGTATGCATGCCCCGGGCTATATATGCCTTGGGTTGGTTCTCGGCAGGCTTCCCTAAATAAACTTATTTGGTGTACACTACTGTGTTATTTGTTGTGTAGTGGAGACAAAATTTAAACTTACTGATATCATGGACTCGTTCCATCCTCCATGTTCTTTTTGGAGCTCTTTGACTAAGTTCTCATCACTTTTAACCAAGACTTCATCGCCTTGCTTAAATTTTTGTATCTGGGTAAAAAAAAAACATATATATATTTAACAGTGGAATGTCCTTCAGCTAGCTATTTGAGTGTTTCCTGTCCCACTCCATATCACCTGTTCCTGAGTTAATTGAATAATTATGCTTTAAATTATCATTACTCACAAGGCGTCCATTTTGTGCAGTCAGAAATTTAGCACATTGTGAGTGTTTTACCTTTGGAAAAACCATATAAATTTTGACTTAAGTTACTTATGTAAGATATTTCTTGATCATCTAAGCCACTCCTTTTGATATATTTGATTGCTAATGTTTACGAACATTAAAAAACTCAGGACACCCTCATAACACCGATATAGTTAACTAATTTGAAGTAAGAAGCTCTTTGCGTGACAAATGATTGCGTTAGCATTACCTTTGTCAAAGCTGCTGGATTGTAAGGCCATCTTGTGTCGCGATATTCTACAACAACGTCACCATTGGTAGTGAAATCTTGTACGACTCCAATTTTTGCTATATACTGTGGATACAAGTAAACTGTTTCCTAAATGGGATTTGTTAACGACACATCACTGAATTGGCTTAAATGTGAGAGGATATGCAAGAGACAAAGGACATTTTACACTCATAGGGGAGGGCCAATGTAACCTTATGAGGAATTGAATACTGAGGCTTTCAGGATCTCTGAGCCTCAAAACAGGGTTAAGCATTAAAATGTTTCTGAGTGTTTTAGATAGTGTTATGAGTCCGTGAAAACGAGTCCTAAACGAACCCTTTCCATGTCTGCGTTCCATCCCCCATGACCAGCAGATAACTCCTGAAGCTTTTCTACCGCAAGCTTCTGAAGGTAGACTTTATCACCAGTCGTAAACCCACTTTGGGATTTTCTTATCAGCATTGTAAGCGGTGGTAAGTGATCTCTGTAATAAGATCCTCCAACAGCTGGCGAAGTACACTTGAGGTCAACCTACCAGTTGGGAGAACATAGAAGTATAGACTAGATATCCTTTGTGTAGGATTTTTTTAACTGCAAGAAATTGCCAAGGTGACCCAGTTTCAAGTTGTGGTTGAATTAAGTTCTAGAGTTCTTTAACTGCGTAAGGAGATGTTCGAGATGTAAAAAAGGGTTAGGGGTGCCAAAGATGAAACCATTTTCAAGATACAGTTGCGAGAAAGTCAACAGAAACAACTTTAATCAATTGGATCCTTGTTTATAATTAAAATCAAATTGATTTCATTACTAATACTACTACTACTATTACTACTACTACTACTACTACTAATAATAATAATAATTATTATTATTATTATTATTATTATTATGAAACCGATAATTATAACAATAAGAATAATTATTATAATGTTACTGATGACAATAATATTAAAGCAATAGTTCATCAGCCCACGGCGTCACCTTTCCATTTGTTCCCAATCTATAAATGTTCCCCCTCGGTCCTTTGTTCCAGTTCACTCGCACAGCATCATTATTAGTCTCGTCACTCCAGCTGGTGACCTCAGTAACCTCGCCTTCCATAGGAGGTTGGTTTTCCAGTTCCTTCCATTCCCAGTCTGGTCCTCTGGTCACTTTTGCTCCCTTAAACATTCCGCGGGCTTCAAGCTTAGTGGCGCCTTGCCTTTTGCCAACGCAGATGCTGTAAATTTGCATCAGATGATGCAATTGAATATATAATTAATTAATACTTTTTAAGAGAATATCAGTCCATAATCTGTTGTTTTCTTCTACTAGTGACAAACATAAAATGTAGCTACGAACAATAAAGTAAACCTAAAAGTATTTAATTGCTCACAAAAGTGTTGTTAAATTGTTAAATCACTATTAAAGTTCAGAGGCTAGACCGCCAGAGGAACCGTAACGTCTTAGAGCTGATCCTTTTCCATTTAAAGTCAATTTTCATTAAAAAAAAAAAGGAGCAACAAAAGAGAAAGAAAGCAAACTTAACAGATAATACAATGTTATTGAGTAAGACATTAAAGTTATACATGATCGGGTTCTGACAAAATAACGTTTTGCTTCTTGGCAAAAGATATTAAAGTTAAATTTGATTTAAGACAATGGAACACTTTTGGCATCGATGGGTTTACATGGACGCAAAGGCGGCTGACCTGTTTGTTTGACAACTTACCCTTTGGCGCGACTCTTGTCGAATCGTTCAAAGCGATGATTGACATCATGGACATCGTTCATGTAACACTTGCTACACAGATCATAGCTGGGACAATCTAAACAGTGCCAACGCAGTCCATTGATAGGATCTTCTTTACAACCATCGCAGCTAGTAAATAGATGTTTCGCATCTAATAGAAGAGGCAACCAGAATATGAATTAGAGAGATACCTTACGTTTAGGGGTGAAGTGGTATGCCACTTTTGGAGTGAAGTGGAATCATCACAAATGAAGATGAGAGTAATCTTCGCAGTGATGAACACTACTTAAGTAGCAGTGAAAATATTAATGCGTAGTTTTAATATATGATATTCATACATGTGGATTCACAAATGTTCTTGGCATCTCATGCAGTTCAGTCCCTAATACACAATATTCTTCTTTGCCTTACTTCGTCGAACAAAGCACGAAGGTTTCCGAAAATAACGGCAATATTCTCTTGGTACACATCCTTCTCTGTCCGACTTCGTTGAACAAAACACATAGATTTCCGAAAATACCGGAAATGTTCCACTGGTTCTCAAAAACAGCCCCATATGTTTTGACGACTAACGGAAATTGCAAAAGATGTTCGGTGGCTACACGAGTTTGTACGATGAATTCTACTAACATGTGTAAAGGACAAGTCGGCCATAGCTTGGCGTAGCTCGGCATATTATGATATTGAGCTCTTCATTAGTTACCCTCTCAGCTTATTCCATAATGTCACTGAATTCTCCACCCCCTCCCTCCCTTTGAAGAAGGAGGGTGGGGAGGGGGGGAAGCTTGGGAAGCGTTGATTGACATCTCAAAGAATGCGGACTAGACGTTTACTGATCTGTTACAAAACCTTTTCTCTAACGGCAAGAGTGAGACTCGCGCATGAATTGATAATGTTTGAGACTGAGTTGGAAGTGTTGTTGTGAACGCATCGAACGTTAATGGAAGCCTCTTTACATCACTTGTTTTGCTTTCCTGGAATTTTTCGGCCGCCTAAATCAATAACAAGTTAATAGCAAGTTGATAACAAGTTGAAATTCTCGGAAAGCAGGGAAGACTCAATATATCAGGGCCAAGGTCTTTCGAGGTCATTTTTACCACAAACTACTTTCACGTTTAGCTTCAATGACTTGCTGTCTGTCTTAATAATATAGCTCTGGGTTGGTGGCTAGGTGAACGCACCTTTTTGTGATACATTTAGATTCACGCTGTAATATATCCGCTTTCACTTAGGAAGCAAGCTGATAGGTAAGAAATCTGCGTTGTTATGAAGTAATGTTACACATAACAAGTCAAAAAACCGTGATCTGAGAGTTCGAACTGTATGCAAATTAATCTATGTGAAATAAAAAAAAAAAACAAAGCGTAGATCGAAAAGTTTGCCGACCTAAAATTTTGCAAGGGAAGCATTTAATGAGAAAGTATAAAATATGAAACGAGGCTCGCTATTTAAATTTTGATTAAGGTTGTCACGGAATTTCAACTCTAGTTGAATATCGAAATTGAAATTGTCGCATCATTTGCTTTCCTCACAGAAGTACAGCGATTGCGTTTTATCTTTAAGGAATATAACATTCAGCTAGAGTTGTTTGGATAAATCTGGGCAAATATTTCCGTTTAAAGTAAGATAAATAGCAAGAAACTTAAATCGTCACTCACCGCCATTTGTGAGACAAAAAACGCGAAGATCGTGTTTCCCTTGCTTTCCAGCCCTGTAGTCGTGCTTCCCTCCACAATCCCACTGTACGTAAACAAGCTGTGCTGTCGCAGGCGACTTCTTGTCTTTTCCGACTTGAGCTACTGTACCTACAAAACCTTCTCCGCCATCTTGGTTTCCCCATTCCCAATCTTGACCACGAACAACTCGGATGCCTAAAAGATTCATTGCCATAGCTATACCAGGATTTTCCTTATCATGTTTACATCGACCAGATATGATGGAAGCTTCTCGAAATCTCGTCTTTTCCGATAAATAACGGAGTAGCAAATATATTGCATCAGAAATGTTCCTGTTTGGTGAACCAGTCGTTGGATGATTGCGATTCAGTACTCTTCTGCCGGTCTCACACAATGCTAACAAGTTTCCCTCTCAGTTCTAAAATTAATAGAGATATATCAGTGAGAAAAGCTGCCGATTGAGGCTGTAAAGAAAATGAAATGCTGCACTGGCGATAAAATGCTAATATAAGCAACATGCCATTCCTAGAAAAATAAATTAATGACTGCATCTGTCGGGGATTCCCCAGCATATCATTCAGGACACATTATTGGTTAACTAAATGTTGCGTTACCTCGATTTCTTGTTATGGTAACTATAGAGAGTCCAAAATAGGATTAGGAATGGACATGAAGAAACAGATAGGGATTGATGAATACATCTTGTGTTGATGACGGTATTTATTTTAAAAGTATGCTTGGGCGTTGGGTATAGTGAAAAACATTATTTTACCTCCACTGCTCTACGACGAATTCAGCGAAGAAATCTACAGATTTTGGAGAGTCGTTTGCTTTACAGTTCCCGGAATTAGAAACCAAAAATAGAAAAGCAAAACATTGCAGAGGAAAAAAATTGGAAAATGAAAGAGAGCTGTCATAACATCCTGGAAATTGACTGATACATTTGATTGCGGTCCATTCTTTACCTGCTAAACGTGCTTTAAATATATTTTTCTCAACTAGAAGGAAAGTTTTCCTTGTATTTGTAGTCCTTTGTAGAACGGCAAATAAGAATCTCTCAAAGAACGCCGAAGTTTCAGAACGAAGGGTATGTCGCTGTTAACGACCAAAGCTAAATGTTTTAAAAAGTTTTACCGGCCCACGAAATACACGTATCTTTTATTTGGCGCCACCCCAGTCGGATCCTACATCAAACCCCTTTTTGGGACGCTCTAGTTTCGCTTTCAAGGCGACGCTTTTTTCGTTTTTACTTACAAACCACCTGTCATATAAGGCGGAGCTTCCTTAAACCCTATAAAAACTCTTCTTCTACGGCAGGTTTTAAACCAATTAAGACACCAGTAGATGACGTATTTCTGCTCATCTTTATGATTCAATAACAACAATTCTCGAGCAAGGAGCCTCGATACAGTTTATTGGTAATAATAACAATAATACGACTTGATATTTCTTCCGACTTCCTCATACGGAACAGATCCCGGTTTTCCGTTTCTAGAGAAAGACCAGTATTCATCATCCCATTGGAACCATTCCTCCTTCCAACGTATTCCTTGTAACTACTGACACTGATGAGAGTTCGATTTAAACAACAAGTACAGCGTGTCTGTAGGAAGGATGATGTCGTTTTCGGCGTGCCCATCCGTGCGGCAGCAGTACTCGATTAACATGTTTTTGGTCAACTTTCCATCCGGCATAGCTCCCGTATAATTGTCGTTGTTAACGCCATTTTCATCGTCAGCAAACGAAACCTGTTTGAAACCTGTTGAGAATTTATCATGTTTGTGGTTAAGAATAAAGCAATGAGGGTTACCGAAAAATGAGTCGACCAGAGCACAGTCAAAGATGATAAAGTTATGACGATATTATTATGGCACCTATCGTCAAAACTTTACCGTCTTACATTAAGGACCACCAACACGCACTTTAGATTTTTCGTGACTTTAAATTTCCTTGGCCAAAACAACCTTATTTTTATTATGTATATTACACCTCTTCAAACTGTCATTCCCAACGACGAAAGACTCCGGGGCCTCAAACATTTTTTTGATTAACACACTGTTGAGGAAGTTAGCTCTGAAACACTACTCCTTCCAGCCGAACTAGTACTTTCACTAAATTGCTTTTCATTCGATAGCAACTACTATAATAAAACTAATGGCGTAGCCACGAGCACTAAAATGGGATCCAGCTACGCCAATCTTTTGCGAACACCAATTTTTTAAGTCAATACCACGGCCCCAAACCTGAACTCTACGGCCGTTACATTGACGACTACCTCGGCGCTACCTCCTCTACCTGAGAGGAGCTCAATTAATTTATAACCGCTGTCAATTCCTTTCACCTGGTAATTAAACATACCTGGGAAATTTCCAACACTTCTTCGGCTTTTCTAGGCATCAAAATTTGTATTAAAGGCAACGGTTTATGCACTAGCGTTTACTACAAACCTTCAGACTCACGTAGTTACTTGTTGTATTCATCATCGCCTCCATCACATGTCAAGAATTCCATACCTTTTCCACAGTTTCTCAGACTTCGTCGTTTATGCAGTGACGACTCTGATCTTTCCGAAAAATCAGTGGCAATGTGCCAAATTTTCGCTAAACGTGGCTTTCCTGTTTCTATCTTTTAAGCGGGCCACCACTGTGCTCAACAAATTGATCGACAGTAAGCACTTCAAACAGCTGAGAAGGAAAACGCTGATGGCATTCCATTCACCCTCACATATCAACCCCAAAACAAACTTTCAATTACTACAAAACGACTCAGAGACTGGTACAGTCGAACCTCGATTATCCGGACTCAGTGGGACTAGGGTAAATAGTCCGGATAATCGAGAGTCCGGACAATCGAAAATATGAATATCAATGAGACCATTGGGATATATATTTCCCACAGAAATGCAGCACTCAGAGTTATGTAGATGATACGAAACTCATCACTTCCTTCGAACTTAAAGACAACCTGGATGCAATTGCTGATTTGGAAGACGACTTGTTTAAAATAGGAGAATGGTGTTCTAACAACCAATTGTTACTTAACCCTGGCAAAACCAAGCTGATGATATTTGGCAGCAGGCAGATGCGTGCAAAATTGCAATTTCGCTCCCTTTCCATTATGGGTGAGGACATCGTCCCCGCAGACACCGCCAAAGACCTTGGTGTGATTTTAGATTCTAATTTAACTTACGATGAACACATAATTAAGACCGCTTCCTCGTGCATGTCCCGCCTCGGCCAAATAAACCGTGTCAAGCATGTTTTCGACAAACGTACACTTTTGATGATTATTAATTCCTTAGTTTCAGCAGGTTATTTCATTGTTCCAATGTTTGGTCAAATACCTCAAAATGTAATGTTGACAAGTTACAGGCGGTGCAGAACTTCGCATGCCGCATTGTTAGCGGTGCGCGTAAATTTGACCACGTTACACCAATTCGCAAGGAACTAAATTGGCTTACAGTTCAAAGCCAGCTTTACTACCGGAACGCTACTACGGCCTTCAGATGCATGACTGGTCAGGCTCCAGATTACCTCTCATCAAAATTCATAAAGCGCGCCGAGGTTAGTCGACGTAGCACCAGAAATTCGCAGCTTTTGCAAATTCCATTCTTTAGAACAGCTAGCGGTCAGAGAACATTTTTCTATAGAACTGTAAACTTATGGAACTCCTTGGATAATTCCTTAAAACTGTGCAACTCCGTTAAGGTTTTTAAAAAACGTTTAAGGACCAAATTACTCACAGAGTTGTAATTTTATATATTTGTATGCTTTCATTTTTCTTTTAGAACATTCAGATTTTAAAACATTTTTAATTGTAAATAGGATTTTTAATTGTAATAGGATCATTTTTATAACATTGTCTTTGAAAAGCCCCCTTGGGGAAAGTCAATAAAGTATGTTGTTGTTGTTGTTGATATGATCGTCTCGTGTGTTTACATAACCCACGCTCATCGAACTGATCAAGCATGACATTCCCTTAGCAACAAAACAATACTGAACCAATCAAAATTCAGCTGAACGCATTAGAAGGCTTCTTGTCTCTTTTTGTCTCCGAGCGCTCGATCTTTCGAAAGCGGAGCGTGTAATGCGCTGTTTTAAACACAATTTTCCTGACTTTTAACATAATTTCTGAATTTTATTACCTCCTAAAGTTTTTAACATCTAAGGTCATTAATATTCATGAAAAAACGGGACAAGAGAAAAAGTCAGGATAATCGAAAAGTCCGGATAATCGAGGTTCGACTGTAATATCTTTTTGCAACCTCCACTAATTTCACACAAAAGTGACAAAGTCATGGGCAACCTCCTAGTCAGAAGTTCATTTCAAACCAATGACCAATCTGGAACTTTCAAATGCGCTGACGATGCAGAACTTGTCCTTTCATTCATAACGTAGAGAAAATGTCGGAACCCAAGAGATCCATTAAGATCACTGATCACTTTACGTGCACCTCCGCCAATGTAATTTAACGCATAACTTGCATTTTTTGCAAAAAGTCATACATTGGTAAAATAGGAAGACGACTAGGTAAACGATTCCGGAGAACACCTTCGCGACGTAGAAAGAAGTGACAAGGACGTATCCAAACCAGTCGCGAATAGCATATGAGAGTTTGCAGTCTTTCCCTATATCTAGGCAGTTCGGAAAGCCGCAAAAACCTAGAATGAAAATTTACCTTCCAAATCTGCAATCTTAATCTCTACAGTATCAACGAGTGCTTTTCATTCAACTAATTTATTCTTGTTTTCTCGTCACCATTTTACCACCAGTAGCGTAGCTCCATTTTCTGCACATAAACCCACACATAACCCACAATTCCTCCAATCGTTCTGACGAAGGGCTAACGCTCTAAACGTCAGTCTTTAAAATCTTTACGGTGGCTAATTAACGTTTCAACTCAATTGATAACACTAAATTATTCAGTTTGAACTCTTTTGATTCATAAATATATTCCTTCGTTCCCTGGAAAACTTTAAATATTTTGGACCATGAATATTTGGCCTGAATTGACTCGATTTCTTCTCGAGAAGCTCACAAAATGAATCGCTTTTATTCTTATTTCGTTAACCTTTGATGTAAATCTTAAATAATGCAGAACACGGAAAAAGACTGATTTCACTCAGCAGTGGTTGTTCATCGAACGAGCTTTCGTGGCGTATCGATAGATAGTGTAGATTGTGTACATTGTGTTTAAAAAAAAAAAGCCGGCGTGTCACCACACATAATTAAAATGTTTGGATTTTCATCTCGATGGGCTTCTGGCAAATATGGCAGACACTAAGCTGCTTTACACAAAACTGACATGCGCCGTGACCACAACGGAAAATGATGTCCTTCTTCCTTTCCACACAAATACAACACACAACAGATTCCTCCAATTTTCGCAACTTTGCTTCAAGTTGCTGATATTGCGAGACCAAGGACTTGTTGTTAATTCCAATGATTGGGTTACCATCTGCGAAGAGAGTTGGAGCGAACTGAACTCAATAATATTTTCAGCCAATTTCTCCAAAGACAAACCAAATAACGATAGTATTTTTCCCTTTCTCTCAAAATTTGGATATTTGCGAAAGCTCAGAAAAATCAAAATGAAATAAAAATGAAATTCAACAAACATGAAAAACTGGTTAAGAATCAAAAACCTAAGATTACCCGACATATCATTTGAGGGCCCAGCTGAAAACCGCCCTAGCGAGTTTGGATCCCTCATTGAATACCTTTACTACTGTTATTATTATAATTATTTTCCTTGTTATTGTTATTATCATCATCATCATTATTATTGTTATCATCAACAGTATCTTTTTAGTAATAATAACTTGTTGCTTTCGGACAATTCAGGGGAAAAGTGAAAGGAATAGCAAGCTTGAATACGAAAATGAAGGTTTAATAATAAAGTTTAAGTAAGACCAGTCTCTCCTCTAAAGGGGGTATTTTTCTAAAGAAACTGTCGTTAGCCCTTCGCTAACGCTGGAAACGTCAGCTTTAAAAATCTTTACGGTGGCCAATTTACGATATCAACTCAAATTACCCCGTCTCTTCTCTGTTAGGAGTAGATATTAAAATTTCAAGCTTTCGCCTATCCACGTCATCATCAAGATGATATGCCGTGAATCGTCAAAAGATTGAAAGTTTAGTTTTTGCTACATCGGCCTCACCTCGCCAGCGAAGGACAACATCCAAAGACTAGAAAAATTAAAATTTGTGCAAGTTACCTCTCGTTCCTTTACCAGAAATAGGTGTTTTACATTCCAAACATCTCTTTAATCGGGCTGCACATTCTGCAAACGGATTATTACGTTAATAAATACCAAGATCAAGATTCCTTTTTCAAACTGTGTTAATGTTCTCCACACTTAATCATGGTCGTTCCTCCTTGAATCCTTCTTACCTTTTCGCGATTGTCTTCTCAAGGAAACAGGTATTTCAAAGTCGCTTTCTTTTTCGAGGCAATTTTCTATGAACGACGCTTGAATGATTTCAAACTTGGAGACTATGCTCACTTAACATTTGAGCGATTAACGCAGAACAAAGAACAACAACTAAAACAAAAAGTAGAGCTACCTATGCACACAACAGTGTGGCCACAGGGTTTGAATGCAACAACAGCCTCAGTCTCCTCACATATGTAACACAGCACTTTTTGATCATCAGAGGTTTGTGATGGTGGGCCCTCACTGTCACCCATTTTGGTGTCGGTGTTATTCTCTACCATTTCAGCAGGTTGGACAGCACTATCGTTTGAGATGTCTAGGGCCCAGGTTTCCACTTCAACTTTATTAGTCATTTCCAACACCACATTCTCCTTGTAAACAACAACAAAAAATATCCTCAACTTCTTTGATAAACATGGGTTGAAGAGAGTTTATACCAAAAAGAGAGTCCTAATGGAGAATTTTTAGTCAAGTAACTAGCCATTTTTTTTAGAGCAGAGAGATATCTTCGAAAGAGAATTTTGAATGATCAACGCCACTAAAACCACTTACAACCGTACCGTCTAAAATAGAAGACTTCAAATACTTTGACACTATTATGTACAGTATCGGAGAAAACCATCGTCATAATTAATACAGATGAAAAACGTCAACAGAAGGTTTGAAAGCAATAAGTGATTGGGGGCGTCAGACTTCTTATGGTGCTTCCAGAATACACATCTAAGGATGATCCCCGTTGTAATTTCTCTTTACTGGCATGAAATAGTACCACAAGAGTGCTTTTAAAACTTGGCATGAACTTTTCACCTGACACAATGTATCTTCCATCATTATATTTTGCACCAGGGCTGGTTTCTCTGATACACTTTCAGCTGTGACGCCTTCTTGAACATCTTCGCTCTCCATCTCGTCTGACATCTCCTCTGTTAAGTCACTTATTACGCGCTGTAAAAACGTTTCTTCTGCCTCATCTGTGTTATTCGTACTGTCTGTTTGATTTTCATCACCTTTTTCAGTTTCGCTTGCCACAGTCGCCGCACTTGCTGAAGATGAAGCATCCTCTGACTCAGGTTTGGTTCGCGACTCGCTCGAGGACCCAAAACTTGGAACTTTCTTATTGCGTGTCGTCCTACAGTTGTTAAGCAAAGTATAATTTTTAGTTAAGTATCATATGTATGACAGGAATTTCCACGTTGAAACAGCCTTCCTTCATTAGAAATCCTTTGGAATAAATTCAGGCAAGAGATACGGGGACTACGCGGAGAATGTTCTTAGTCGTGGCCAGGATAAAAACGTCATCGGAATATAAATGTTTTGGAAGCGAGGTATACAAATATTTAAAAAATACACAAAAGCATTTGAATACCCTCCACCGGCCGCAATCTTCCGAATAAGTTGCTCAACTTCTGATCCTCGACATATGTCTAGCGGTGTTTTCCCTGAGCCATTGACTTTCAGCACGTCAGCTCCATAGCTTAACAAGCAGCGTGACATAGCGACAACGGACGCACTGCTATTTCGTACACCAAGTAGTAACTCCAGACCAGGCTGAAATAAAACAGTACTATTCCATGTAGAAGGCCAAAGACACTGACAAAGAACCAACTGATCACCTTTCCCTTTACATCAACTGTTCTTATTGCAAGCAGTGGGAGAACCCTTTTGAGATCGGTGCATTAAAGTGAGATCAAAGCAAACTTAACCGGGCGGACGATTCAGGGTGTGGTAAGTGGTAGAAATTCTTTGCTTATCTACGTTCCTTACTTGGTCAGTTTTACGAAGTCAAGCAGCCACATCGCTTGAAGAAAAAAATTGCAGTGATTTTACTTCACAACAGTATCTGTCCAAAACGATGTGAACAAAACAAAAGCTAACTTTGGAGATGCCTTTAAACATCAGAATGACGACACATGCATAACCATCCAAATCATTTCGTGATCATTTTGCATTACTTAACTTCTCACGCTAAAAGGTAGAAAAAGGTCGACATGTTAAACTTTATGAACTTATTTACCATAAATCCCATATTTCTCTGTAGTGTGTGTTCCTTCATTAAAGCGATATGAAGCGCCGTATCTCCGTCACTATCCACTGCATTCACGTTGGCTCCGTGGTCCAGCAACAGTTCCACCATGACCGAGTGTCCTTTATCGGCAGCTAAATGAAGTGCCGATTGATTTTCAGCAGTTGCAGCATCGACCTCACATCCCGGCTGTTAGATAAAAAAAAAATTGTCTCCTCATCGTTAATCTACCTTATCAGTAAGCATTTAGATTCATTACTTGAAATATTTTGTAAACTTTTGTAAAAAATGTCGATAACAAGAATAGGCAGTGGCCTGATGGTTAGCAGTCTGGACTTCAGACCCGGGTTGTTTGCCATTTAAATCTGCCTGAGTCACTGTGTTGTCTTCTATAACAGGAAACTTTCATTAGCGCCTCCCTCTGGCCAGGAGAGAACATCTTGACGAAATTTCATGGGATATACAATGATGGAGTTGTATCTCAAACAGAAAAAAACTGTTTTAACAATGCCCGGCAAAGAAGGATATCAGTTTGGTGGTATAAACCACTAGGCCAGTGCAAAACTTACACGTAAGCCTTATAGCAATCAATTATTTGCAGTGAACCGCTGACCTTAGGGGTCAACTCTTGTTCCTAGTTTGTACGGAGAGAGAGAATAGGTGTAATAGTAACAATTATTTTGTGGTTATCATCCCAACATGACCACAGGCAAAAAGTCGTACTCCCTATTGGATTGAACACAAGCGACAGTAATTGAAATCTCTTAACGACAATTTAAATCACACAACAAGTCTTGCACGAAAAAAAAAATCGGTGACAAAAATAGATGATATTACCTTCTCTAAGAGGATCTTAGCTATTTCAAGGTGATCACTAATTGCTGCAATATGAAGGGTCGTAAACCCATCATTTTTGACAACATTCAAGGAATTTCCGGTTGTAGCAAAAATTCTTTCCACGGCGCTGCAAATAAATGAGAAAAAGGATTTAGGATACAATAGATGTGAAAGCGATTAACTTAGGTAACAGCACAACAATTATTTTGTAACTGAGATTTGGTCTGGTTTTCCCCCTCTGACCACTCAGATCGCTCCAATTGCCAACGACCAACGATCTGGAAGAGCATGAACTTCCAGTTGAGCCTGAGTCACACAAGCTTAGCTTTCTTACGACTGCAAGTATGTCCCAGCTGCAGTCGTCTCGAAAATTGTCACGATCAGTTGAAAAGTAGGCTTTTCATGTGGGTACATCATTCAGCGTACCCTTACTCTGATTTAAGCTGTCTAACTGAGTCGTGATGTAATCATTTTTGGCATAGTTACCGTTTATCTCCTTTCAAAACAGCGAGTTGAAGATAATTGAAACCTTTTCCGTTATAAAGAGTGACACAAACTCTTGGGCAGTCCAACAGCATATCCACCATGCTGTGGTGTTGTAGAAGGATGGCATGATGGAGAGGGGCCTCACCTGTCTCGTCCTGAAAATGAGTCAAAGCGTGATATTGGGAGTAACCTGGTACCATTCGACGGGCAGCTTAGGTAGCAGTATATTTTATTACAAAAACGATAGGATGAATATATATACAAATTGGATCAAATGTCATAATACTCCATCGCATAGATATTTGAATTTGAGCAAAGCCGAAAAAAATTAGACGTCTTAGCCATTCTACTAACCGATTAGAGATTTTTCAAGTTCATTTAAGACAAAAAAAAAAAACACTCGAACAATGTTTTAATTTGACTAAGACATGTATCTTATAATATATGCAATGCTTGCTGAGTTTATTGGGACAGTCTAGAATGCATCAGGAATTTGTATTCCCGGGAAAACTGATATCTTCAAAGGACCCACGAACCTTCAGATTGACGTCACACTCGGGGCACTGAGTCAGGATCTGTACTGCCGTTTCGTTTTTCCTTTTCACGGCCAAATGTAAGGGTGTGCTCCTATTACTTCTGTGTTGAACATTTGGATCAAAACCTTTCTCCAGTAACAGTTTCAATGCTTCACCGCTTTCGTCTCTGAATGATCAAGTATTTTAGAAATTCTTCATTAATATAGGGAGTTTCTAATTCTGCTTTCCTGTGTCATAATAAAAAAAAAAAAACAACAACAACAGCAACAACAACAACAAAATATGAACCATAACATGCAAATGATAAGCGTTAGGTTGTCATTAAACCAAAGCAAAAGCAATCAGAGCCACTCAGAACAAAGCTGATTATCTTGATGGATAAATAAACAATAACAACAACAAACACATGCTATAGAAAGCAGTCTGCGCAAAAGTTACTTTCACTGCCGTAGGTGTTATTTTTTTAATCGATTGGTTGACAGGGTAGCTGAAGATTTCGAAAGTAATCGCATCGAGAAGGAAAGAAAAACTAAAGCAATCTTAGATTTCTCAGTTTCGCAGATTATTTAACATAACAATCATAATTCGGTCATCTTACTGATAAGTGGAGTGATGCATGGCTGTGTATCCCTGATTATCCTGTATTTTGAGAAAAATTAAAGTGTATGATTAAGAAGGCTACTCATCTGAAACACTATGATTTGTAGAATATAATCATGTTAAAATAATGACCTAATCTTGTCAATCGTGTGTCTCTTTGTTATCCTCCTCAACCAGCACTAAAAATTTAAGTAATTTGAACAAAATAACGGTGATTGTTAAAAGTACTGGACTGAATAAAAACTTTTGTTACTCACCAGTATATCCATGTTAGCTCCTCTCTCAAGCAATTCTCTAATGATGTCACAATGCCCCTGGTGACATGCTACATGGAGAGCTGAGTGACCACCCACTAACTTATCAATCTGTGCAGAACGAAGACACAAACATTTAATCAGGTCATATTTTCTTAAACGCTGCCAAATTCAAATTTGATTCTAGAAGTTTAGAAAAAATATCCTTTTAGTTATCACTGTTTAATAAAACCCAAGTTACGCAATTCCCTTCTTATGCTCGTATTTATCATATTGTCTTGATTGTATAAAACGTTTGTAAATACAATCTGTAAAAGTAAAAGAAATGAAAGAAAAAAGGTACCTGCTCTGGGTTAGAATCCAAGATTTCCTTGACTCTCGAGAGGTTGTTGTTTTGTGCAGCATTTACGAGGCCGATGTCCGCCTATTAATGAACGAATGAGCATGTCAGACCTCTTATAGCATGGTTGTCACAAAAAGACAACTAGACGTATTAGGATCATCCTCGCTGTAGTTTCCTTACTGATACAAAATGGTACAACTACAGTGCTGTAGAACTCCTTTTGAGCTTTTAACGCAACACAATGTGTTTTCCTCTGGACCGTATATTTTCCTTAGGGGCTTTTCCCTGTGATACACCTTCAGCTGTTTCGCCTACCCTAATGTCTTCTTGATTTCCTCTGCACAAGTCCCTTATTACGCCTCTTAAAAACGTATCTTCTGTCTCATCTGTGCTACCCATTCTATCTGTTTGATTTTTATCTTCATTTTCAGTTTCCTCTGTCAGTGTCGCTGCACTGGCTGAAAATGAAGGATCGCTTAATTCAGGTTTGGTCTGCGACCCGCTCGAGGACCCAAAACTTGGAACTTTCTTGTTGTCTGTAGTCCTACAGTTGATAAGCAAAGTATCATTTTATTTAGATATCATGTAAAAGCAATTCCCACATGCACTAAACAGGCCCTAATTCAGAGGGCATCCTTCGGACTGGATATTTGAGTGTCCCTTTATAAGTAATGTGCCTTCGATTCAGACAAGAGATACAAAGACCACGCGGGGAATCTGTTTGCCGTGATCAATAATTTTGTGTTACCAGAATAAAAATTTCCTCCGAATGTAGGTGTTATGGAAGCGAGAATCCGCTCTACTTTAATATAGAAAGGTGTACAGGTATCAAAAAATACACAGAAGCATTTGGATACCCTCCACCGGCTGCAATCTTCCGAATGAGTTGCTCAACTTCTGATCCTCGACATCTGTCCAGCGGTGTTTCCCCAGAGCCATTGACTTTCAACACGTCAGCTCCATAGCTTAACAAGCAGCGTGAGACTGCGACAAAGGACGCACTGCTCTTTCGTTCACCAAGTAGTAACTCTAGCCCCGGCTAAAATAAAACAACGCTATTTCGTGTAGAAGGCCAAAGACACTAACAAGGCACCAACTGATTACCTTTACATCAGTTGTGCTTATTGCAGGCAGTGTGAGAACCTATTTGAGATCATTATACTACATCGAGGTCATAGCAAAGTTAAGTGGGAGGACGATTCTCAAAGGGTGTGGTTGATGGTAGAAATTATTTGTCTATCTACTACGTTCCTCTTTTAATTGGGTTGACGAAATAAGACGGCAGCATCGCTTGAGGAAAGAAAATAACACTAACTTTACTTCCCAACAATATCATTGTCTATGGATGTGGACAACACCTGAGTTATTATTGGAGTTAGCTTTAAACGTCCTGGTAAAAGCAAGGACATATGCATAACCATCCATGTTATGATTATTTTACATTGCTAATCCTCTTACATTGGAGGGGAGAAAAAGGGAGATAAAATATACAATGTCCCCTTCGACATCTTGTTGGCCTGTTCCAAGCGTTCATTTGGTAAAACAGAGCATAATGGCCTAAAGTGTCTTTTTAGCGGAGGAGTGAACTGGCTAAGGTGTACGTGACCTGACCCCTTCACTCCTCCGCGACTACAGCGCTGTTTACTATGGAGCTTCATTTTACAGACTGAACGCCATGAACAGACACAGCACGGTATTTTATGAAACTACTTATTTACCATTTCTGCCGGATTTCTCTTTAGTACGTGTTCCTTCATTAAAGTGATATGAAGCGCCGTATCTCCGTCATCATCTACCGCATTCACATTAGCTCCATGATCCAACAACATCCCTGCCATGACTGAGTGCCCTTTACTGGCGGCTAAATGAAGTGCCGAATGATTGTGAGAGGTTACAGCATCGACCTCACACCCCGGCTGTTTGATAAAAAATATCCTTTTATTATCGAGTTATCTTTATCGGCAAGAATTCAGATTCATTATTCAAAAGCTTTTGTAAACTTTTGTGGAAGTTGTCGATAACAAGAATACGCAGTGGTCTGACGGTTAGCAACGGTTAGCAGTGTAGACTCCAGACCCGGGTTGTTTACCACAAGGATCTGCCTGGGTCACTTTGTTATGTTCTATGGCAGGAAATTGTCGATAGCCCCTTTCTCTGCCCAGAAAAGGACATCCCGACTGAAAGTCATACAATAATGGAGTAGCATCTCAAACAGGAAACATTGGTGATGAAATGTGCGGGAAACAAGGATATCGGTTTGTTGGTATGGATCACTTCTCCAGTCTAAAAACCTATACATAAGTCTTGTAGCAATCAATTGTTTGCAGTGAACTGACCGTTGTTGTAAAAGGCGGTGTTATGTTTTCCTAGTTTTTCCAATGGGACGTAACAGTACTGTTCAATATGCCAGCTAACCGCATGCAAAAAGTCATATTCCGTTCAGAGATTGAACACATACGACATTCTTTCAAATCTGTTAAAGCGGTTTAACTATACACAAGCAGTCTTGCACGCGAAAAGAAATTGAGATTTAAAAAGAAACCGGAGAGAAGTGGGTAATATTTTTTCTATAAAAATTACCTTCTTTAAAAGGATCTTAGCTATCTCACGATGATCATTAATTGCTGCAATATGAAGGGTCGTGAACCCATCATTTTTGACAACATTCAAGGAATTCCCGGTTTTGGCAAAAACTCTTTCCACGGCGCTGTAAATAAATAACAACAGATTTATGTTATACTGAATGTCAAAGCGAATATAGGTGACAAAATTTAAGAAATCTTGTAACTGGGATTTATTCTAGTTTCCTCCTGGTCACTCATAGCCCCAATTGTCCAAATTACATGAACACCGGGCCAAGTGATGACCAACGACCCTAACTATCAGGAAGATCATGAACTTCATGTTCGACCTTAGTTTGCATATAAGTCTAGATTCCCTATGACCACAAGTATGACTCAGATGTCTCAAAAACTGCGACGATTAGTTGACAACTATGCCTTAGATTTGGGTATTAAGCTGTTGTACCTTTACTCTGATTAAGCTGTCTAACTGAGTAGTGCTGTAATTATTTTTGGCATAGTTACCGTTTATCTCCTTTCAAAACAGCGTGTTGAAGATAATTGAAACCTTTTCCGTTACAAAGAGTGTAACAAATTCTTGGACACTCTAACAGCATATCCACCATGCTGTGGTGTTCTGCAAGGATGGCATCATGGAGAGGGGTATCACCTGCCTCGTCCTGAAAATGGTCAAGCGTAATGTCAGGAGTCACGTGGTGCCTTTCGACTTTGTTTTATCGACTGGCAGCTTGGGTAGCAGTGTATTTGAGCTCGAAAACGGTGGAATGAAAACATCAAGAATGGTTGCAAACGTCAAATGGTCCAGTGCCGCAGCCAAAACAGTTGAGTCTTAAGACTTTCCAACGGCAGGACATAGACTTTTTATGTACGTTTAAAATAAACAAAGGGCAATGTAGTTTTAGATTTTACAACGAAATGCGTCTTAATAATATGTGCAATGTTTGCTGAGTTAGTCAAACAGTCGAGAAAACATTAGGAACTTGTATTCTCAGGAGAACTGGTATCTTCAAAGGAACCAACAAACCTGTAGATTGACGTCACACTCAGGGCACTTTGTCAGGATCTGTACTGCCGTTTCGTTTTTCCTTTTCACAGCCAAATGTAAGGGTGTGCTCTTATTACTTCTGTGTTGAACATTTGGGTCAAAACCTCTCTCCAGTAACAGTTTCAGTGCTTCACCGCTTTCGTCTCTGAATGATGACGAGGATATAAGTTCGACAAAACATCGGGCATTTATGCATTTTAGTTTAACTTAAGAAGTTACTTATTCTGCTTTCCTAACAATATTTGCGTGACTGTTATAAAGGAAGAAATATATGAACAATAACATGCAGATGTTTTGTGTTGGCTCCTGCAAGAGTCGTAAAAACAAAAGCTAAGCAATCAGAGCCAGTCAGAACATGTAATAATATCTTAGCGGATGAATGAACATGGGGAACAATCACATGCTGTCGAATTTAAGCACAACAAGAGTTACTTCGTTTTCAGTGGTTTTCGTTCTTTGTTTTTCTATTCAATTGGAGAGGATGGCTAAAGTATTCGAAAGCAATCGTTTGGCGAAGGAAAGGAAAATTAAAGTAATCTCTGAATCGAATTATAATTTTGACAAGCTTTTATATGTCAACTTACTGATAAGTAGAGTGATGCATGGCTGTGTATCCCTGATTATCCTGTGTTATGAGTAAATAAAAGTGTATGAAAAAGGAGGTTCTACTCCTCAAACACTAAGATAAATAGAATACGAGGCTATCAAATAACAACCTAAGCTCGTGGATCATGTGTCTCTTTGTTATCCTTCTCGAGCAGCACTAACAATTACAATCATTTGAATGGGGTAAAAAATAACCGTGATGTTTAAAAGCACTGTATTGAATAAAAACTCTTGTTACCCACCAGTATATCCATGTTAGCTCCTCTCTCAAGCAATTCTGCAATGATGTCACAATGCCCCTGGCGACATGCTACATGGAGAGCTGTGTGACCACCCACTAGCTTATCAATCTGTGCAGAACAAAAAACACAAACCCTTTATCATATCAATTCTTTTTAAACGCCACCAAGTACAAATTTGATTCTAGAAGTCTTAAAAAATATACCTTTAGTTATCACTGTTTACTGACCCTAAGTTACGCAGTTCTCTACTTACGCTCGTATTTATCATATTACCTTAGTTTAAGAAATTTTTTTCAGCCTTGCAAATACTATCCGCAAAAGTAAAAGGAATGAAAGAAAAAAAGGTACCCATTCTGGTTTAGCATCCAAGATTTCCTTGACTCTTGAGAGGTTGTTACTTCTCGCAGCATTCACGAGGTCGATGTCCGCCTATTAATGAACGAATGTGTGCGTCAGACCTGTTAAAGTGTGGTTGTTACAGAAAGACAACTAAACGTAGTAGGATCGTCCTCGTTGCAGTTTTTTCAATACTGATACAAAATGGCACAGCTACAGTGCTTTAGAACTCCTTTTGAACTTCTAACGCGACATAATGTGTTTTCCTCTAGAACGTATATTTTTTACAATGGCTTTTTCCTGTGATACACCTTCATTTGTTTCGCTTACCCTAATGTCTTCTCGATCTCCTCTGCACAAGTCCTTTATTACGTCCCTTAAAAACGCATCTTCTGCCTCATCTGTGCTACCAATTTTATCTGTTTGAATTCCATGATCTTTTTCAGTCTCATCTGTCTGTGTCACCGCACGTGCTGAAGATGAAGCATCGCCCAACTCGGGTTCGGTTTGCGACCCGCTCGAGGACCCAAAACTTGGAACTTTCTTGTTGTTTGTAGCTCTACAGTTGATAAACAAAGATTCATTTTACTTGGACATCATGTAAAAGCAATTTCCACATGCACTAAAAAGGCCCTAATTCAGGTGGTATTCTTCGGACTGAATATTTTAATGTCCCCCTATTAGTGATGTGCCTTCGATTCAGGCAAGAGAAACCAAGACCACGCGGGGAATCTGTTTGGCGTGATCAAAAATGTTGTGTTGCCAGGATAAAATTTCATCCGAATGTAGGTGTTTTGGAAGCGAGAATCCGCTCTACTTTAACATAGAAAGGTGTACAGGTATCACAAAAGCATTTGAATACCCTCCACAGGCTGCAATCTTCCGAATGAGTTGCTCAACTTCTGATCCTCGACATCTGTCCAGCGGTGTTTCCCCAGAGCCATTGACTTTCAACACGTCAGCTCCATAGCTTAACAAGCAGCGTGAAACAGCAACAAAGGGCACACTGCTCTTTCGTACACCAAGTAGTAACTCCAGACCAGGCTAAAATAAAACAAATCTATTTCTTGTTGGCCTGTTTCAAGTGTTCAGTTAGTATAACAGAGCGTAGTGGCCAAAGGCGTCATAGTAGCGGAAGGGTGAAATAGCCATGGTAGACGTGACCTGACCCCTTCACCCCTCCGCGACTACAGCGCTGTTTACTATCGAGCTTCTTTTACTGATTAAACGCCATGAACAGGCTCATAGCACGGTATTTTATGACGCTACTTATTTACCATTACTTCCGGATTTCTCTGAAAAACGTGTTCCTTTATTAAAGTGATGTGAAGCGCTGTATCTCCGTCATCATCCACCGCATTCACACTGGCTCCATGGTCCAACAATATCCCTACCATGACTGAGTACCCTTCATTGGCGGCTAAATGAAGAGCCGATTGATTTTTAGCGGTCAGAGCATCGACCTCACACCCCGGCTGTTAGAGAAAAAATATACTCTCACTATCAAAATATCTTTATCGGATTGAATTATCAGATTCAGATTCATTGTTCGAAAGTTTTTATAAACTTTTGGTGAGGTTGTCAATAAAAAGAATACGCAATGGCCTGACGGTTCGCAACGTAGACTCCAGACCGGGGTTGTTTACCAATAGGATCTGCCTAGGTCACTGTGTTATGTTCTATAGCAGGAAATTTTCGTTAGCCCTTTCCTTGCCCAGGAGAGGACATCCTGACGGAATTTCGTGGGATATACAATGATGGAGTAGCATCTCACTCACAGAAGGGTGGTTTAACAACGTACGAGAAACAAGGATATCGGTTCGTTGGTATGGAGCACCTGTCCAGAGTAAATTAAACCTCTACGTAAGCCTTGTAGCAATCAATTATTTGCAGTGAACTGATCGTTATAGTAAATGACAGCGTTTTGTTTTCGTAGTTTTTCCAATTGGAGAATAGTAGTGTTGAATATCCCAGCTAACCACACGCAGAAAGTCATATTCCATTCCAAGATTAAACACATACGACATTCTTTTAAATCTGTCAAGCGGTTAAATTAACCACAGAGGGAGTCTTGCACGCGAAAAAAAAAAAGATAATTAAACGGGGAAAATTCGTTAAAATCATTTTTCTATAAAATTACCTTCTTTAAAAGGATGTTAGCTATCTCACGATGATCATTAATTGCTGCAATATGAAGGGTCGTAAACCCATCATTTTTAACAACATTCAAAGAATTCCCGGTTTTGGCAAAAACTTTTTCCACGGCGCTGTGAATAAATGACACAGTAGAATTATGTTGTATTGAATGTCAAAGCGAATGTTGGTAACAGCATTAAAGTAATTTTGTAACTAATGTTTGGTCTCGTTTCTTCTTGATCACTCATCGCCCCAATTGTCCAAATTACATGAAAACCAGCCCAAGTGATGACCAACGACCCTAGCAATCAGGAAGATAATGAGCTTCATGTTCGACCTTGGTTTGCGTATAAGCCTAGGCCCAGGTGTCTCAAAAACTGCGACGATTAGTTGAAAACTATGCCTTGGGTCTGGGTACTGTTGATCCATCCGATGCCAAGGATCTGAAAAGCTATAGTACCCTTACTCTGATTAAGCTGTCTAACTCAGTAGTGATGTAATTATTTTTGGCATAGTTACCGTTTATCTCCTTTCAAAACAGCGTGTTGAAGATAATTGAAACCTTTTCCGTTACAAAGAGTGTAACAAATTCTTGGACACTCTAACAGCATATCCACCATGCTGTGGTGTTCTGCTCGGATGGCATCATGGAGAGGGGTATCACCTGCCTCGTCCTGAAAATGGTCAAGCGTAATGTCAGGAGTCACGTGGTGCCTTTCGACTTTGTTTTATCGACTGGCAGCTTGGGTAGCAGTGTATTTGAGCACCAAAATATTGGGATGAAAACATCAAGAATGGTTGCAAACGTCAAATGGTCCAGTGCCGCAGCCAAAACAGTTGAGTCTTAAGACTTTCCAACGGCAGGTCATAGACTTTTCATGTATCGTTTAAAAATAAGTAAAGAGCTATGTAGTTTTAGATTTTACAACGAAATGCGTCTTAATAATATGTGCAATGTTTGCTGAAATGGTCAAACAGTCGAGAAAGCATCAGGAGTTTGTATTCTCAGGAGAACTGGTATCTTCAAAGGAACCAACAAACCTGTAGATTGACGTCACACTCGGGGCACTGTGTCAGGATCTGTACTGCCGTTTCGTTTTTCCTTTTCACAGCCAAATGTAAGGGTGTGCTCTTATTACTTCTGTGTTGAACATTTGGGTCAAAGCCTTTCTCCAGTAACAGTTTCAATGCTTCACCGCTTTCGTCTCTGAATGATCACGAGGATATAAGTTCAACAAAACATTGGGCATTTTTGCATTTCACTTTAACTTAAGAGGTTACTTATGCTGCTTTCCTAGGAATATTCACGTGACTGTCATAAAGGAAGAAATATATGAACAATAACATGCAGATGTTTTGCATTGGCTCCTGCAAGAGTCATAAAAAAAAAGCTAAGCAAGTCTAGACATGCAAAAATAACTTAGCGGATGAATGAACACGAAGAACAATCACATGCTGTCGAATTCAAGCATACCAAAAGTTATTCAGTGGTTTTAGTTCTTGGTTTTTTATTATTATTCAATTGACTAAGAGGATAGCTCAAGTTTGCGAAAACAATCGCTTGGCGAATGAAAGCAAAACAAAAGCTCTGAATCGAATTATAAGTTTGACCAGCTTACTTAAAATTACTCAACTTACTGGTAAGTAGAGTGATGCATGGCTGTGTATCCCTGATTATCCTGTATTTTAAGTACATAAAAGTGTATGAATAAGTAGGTTCCTCTCCTGAACACTTAGTATGTCAAAATAATGATTTAAGCTTGTCGATCATGCGACGACAACGACGATGGTTGGTTGGTTGATGGTTTTCCTCCTTGTGTAGCACTAGCAGTTACAGTAATTTGAACGGAGCAAAAAATAACAGTAATAATAAGACAAAAATTAAAAAAATTATTACCCACCAGTATGTCCATGTTGGCTCCTCTCTCAACCAATTCTCTGATGATTTCACAATGCCCCTGGTGACATGCAACATGAAGAGCAGTGTGACCACCCTCCAGCTCGTCAATCTGTGTAGAACAAAAAGATACAAAGCCTTGATCATTTCAAATTTCTAAAACGCTACCAAAATCAAATTTGATTCTAAATCGTGAACTGATATTACATTGATAAATTTTATCGTTTTCGGTATCTTTGTTTACTAAAACCTAAATTACACAGTTCTCATCTTATGTTTGTATTTATCGTATTGCCTTGATTTCAGAAGTTTTTCAGACTTGCAAATGCCATCTGCAAAAGTAAAGAATGAAAGAAAAAAGTTACCCGTTCTGGGTTAGCATCCAAGATCTCAATGAGTCTTGAGAGGTTGTTGCTTTGCGCAGCATTCACAAGGCCGTGAGCCTCCTGTTCATGAGCTTGACGTAGTAAGTCTCTAAAGAGACTGAAAAGCCCTGGAGAAAAACATACAACAGTAATTGTGAAGAAAACTACACTTATGATCTGTGCTTTAAAGAAATTTGTCTTCTTGTTTCTCAGAGCAGTTTTCGATTGAGTGACATAGATGACATTGAATTGTTTATCTCGCTTTGTGAGTGGTCGAGAAAACTCTTGCTTTCATCTTAGCCAATCAGATGCATAGCTCAAATCACTTACGTCCTAGTCACTGACGTTTCCATGCGATTCAAAGGTTTTACTCTTCTAGATTGGCCATTTTTACTAACGCTCTCAATACGATTGTACCCTAACTTTGTACCTAAGGGATCTTCGCTGCCCATGTCACAAGCCTCTGTTGACTGCTGGAGGTCTGGGTCAGTGACAGAAGTCACAGCAGCTGGGCTTAACATCCATCTGGTGCCTTCTACTGACACTAAAATATCACCATCACTATCAACTTCCAACACCTTTCCAGTACGACCAAGGATCTACAAATGGAATAAGGTAAGATATTATCTTGTTTAAAACTGTTTATTCTCCAATAGCTTTTTGAAATACATATATAATTGGCTCCAGATTAGTGGCGTGTATTGTTTACTTTTTTAACTTCTTTTAGTTTACATTTTTAGCTTCCGCACATGCACACAGGAGTTTGCGAAGAAGAAAATTAAAAAAAAAAATTAAACTTACTGATATCATAGACTCGTGCCATCCTCCATGTTCTTTTTGGAGCTCTTTGACTAAGTTCTCATCACTTTTAACTACGACTTCATCGCCTTGCTTAAATTTTTGAATCTGGGTAAAGAAAAATTATATGTATATATATATATATATATATAAAGTGATACGACACTGGAATGTCCTTTAGCTAACTCTTGGAGTGTTTCCTGTCCCACTCCATATCAGTAATTCCTGTTGGCCAGTTAATCGAATGGCGATGCTTTAAATTATCAGTAATCACATGGCGTTTATTGTGTGCCGTCAGAAATTTAACACATCGTCAGTGTTTTAACTTTGAACGAACCATATAAATTTTGACATAAGTAACTTCTGTAGGATATTTCTTGATCATCCAAGATCTAAGCCACTCGTTCTAACATACCTGATGCCAATGTTTATGACAGTCAAAGAAAAAATTAGGGCTACTTCATAACACAAATATAGTTAACTCATTTGAAGAAGCTCTTGGCGAGACAAATGATTGCGTTAGCATTACCTTTGACAAAACTGCTGGATTGTAACGCCATCTTACGTCGCGATACTCAACGACAACGTCACCATTGGTTGTGAAATCCTGCACGACTCCGATTTTTCCAATATACTGTGGATATAAGTGAATTGTTTCTAAAGTGCGAGTTGTCAACGACATTTCACTGAATTGGTTTAAATCTAAGAGGATATGAACTAGACTAAGGATATTGTACACTCAGAGGGGAGGGCTAATATCTCCTTATTGGGAATTGAATACTGAGACTTTCAGGGCCTCAAATTAGGGTTGGACACTAAATGTTTTTAAGAGTTTTAGATAGTGTTATGAGTTTGTGAAAGCAAGTCCCAAACGAACCCTTTCCATGTCTGCGTTCCATTCCCCATGACCAGCGGATAACTCCTGAAGCTTTCCTATCGCAAGCTTCTGAAGGTAGACTTTGTCACCACTCATAAACCCACTTTTGGATTTTATTATCTGCACTGTGAGCGGCGGTAAATGATCTTTGTAATAATATCCTCCAACAGCTGGCAAAGTGCACTTGAGGTCAACCTGCCAGTTCGAAGGAAATAGAGGTAAAGACTAGGTATCCAATGTGTGGGATTTTTTTGACTGCAAGAGTTTTTCAAAGTGACCTAGTCTCAAGTTGTTGTTGAATTAAGCTCTAGAGTGCTTGAAATGGCGTAAGGAGATGTTCGAGATGTAAAATAGTGGAGTGCCAAAGATGAAATCATTCTCAAGATATAGTACTGAGAAAGTCAACAGGAACAACTTTAATGAATTGGATCCCTGTTTATGATTAAAAAAAAAATTATTTCACAACTACTACTGCTACTATTAACTATTATTATTATTATCATTGTAAAACTGATGATAATAATAATAATAATAATAATTATAATGTTACTGATGACAATAATAATAAAGCAATAATTCATTAGCCTACGTCACCTTTCCATTTGTTCCCAATCTATAAATGTTACCCGTCGGTCCTATGTTCCAGTTCACTCGCACAGCATCATTATTAGTCTCGTCACTCCAGCTGGTGACCTCAGTAACCTCGCCCTCCATAGGAGATTGGTTATCCTGTTCCTTCCATTCCCAGTCTGGTCCTCTGGTTACTTTTGCTCCCTTAAACATTCCGCGGGCTTCAATCTTAGTGGCGCCTTGCCTTTTGCCAACGGGGATGCTGTAAATTTGCATGACGCAATTAAATATATAATTCATCAATACTCTTCAAGAGAATATCAGTCGATATTCTGTTGTTTTCTTCCACTGGTGACAAATATAAAATGTAGCTACGAACAATAAAATAAACCTAGAAGTATTTAGTTGCTGACAAAAATGTTGTTAAATTGAAGTAAAAAATTATTCAAAAGAATCATTGTTAAATCCCTATTAGAGTCTAGAGGCTGAACCGCTACAGGAACCGTGACGTCTTGAAGCTGATCCTTTTTCATTTGAAGTCAATTTTCATCAAAAAGAAAAGTACAACAAGAGAGGAAGAAACCAAACTTAATAGATAATGCAATGTTATTGAGTAAGACGTATTAGTTCTGATGGCAAATAACGTTTTACTTCTTTGGCAAAAGATATTAAAGTTAAATTTGGTTTAAGACAATGGAACATTTTTGACATCGATGGGTTTACGTGGACGCACAGGCCGCTGACCTGTTTCTTTGATAACTTACCCTTTGACGCGACTCTTGTCGAATCTTTCAAAGCGATGATTGACATCATGGACATCGTTCATGTAACACTTGCTACACAGATCATAGTTGGGACAATCTAAACAGTGCCAGCGCAGTCCAATGATAGGATCTTCTTTACAACCATCGCAGCTAGTAAATAGATGTTTCGCGTCTAATAGAAGAGGTAACCAGAATATGAAATAGAGAGATACCTTACGTTTAGGAGTGAAGAGTTATGCCTCGACATCACAAATGAAGATGAGAGTAATCTTCGCAGCGATTATCGCTACTTAAGCAGCAGTGAAAAGAGGGACTGGAAAAAATTTAGCTCTGTGCGGGAGTTGAATCCATGACCTACAGGTTTGAATGTTTCCCAGTCTTTATTCTCACTGCTGCCTAAGAAGTGTTCACAATTACGATCACCACTTTTTTCTTTATTTATTAATCTGTGGTTTAAATATATGATATTCATAGATTCACAGTTGTTCTTGGCACCACATGCAGTTTAGTCCCTGATACACAATATCCTTCTCTGTCTGACTTCGTTGAATAAAACAAAAATATTTCCGAAAATAACGGAAATGTTCCACTGGTACACATCCTTCTATGTCTGACTTAGCTAAACAAAACACTAAGATTTCCGAAAATGCCGGAAATGTTCCACTGGTTTTCAAAAACAGCCCCATATGTTCTGACGACTAACAGAAATTGCAAAAGATGTTTGGTGGCTACACGAGTTTGTACGATGAATTCTACTAACATGATGTGTAAAGGACAAGTTGGCCCGTAGCTTTGCAGAGTTTGCACATGAGCATATTATGATATGGAGCTGTTTATTAGTCTCCCTCCTAGTTTGTTTGATAACGTCACTGGATTCTCTACCTCCCACACCTTTCTTTTTCAGAGGAGGGGGAGGGGAGCTTGGGAAGCGTTGATTGACATCTCAAAGAATGCAGACTAGACGTTTACTGATCTATGTTACAAAACCTTTTTTCTAACGGCAAGAGAGAGATTCGCGCATGAACCGATAATGTTTGAGACTGAGCCGGAAGTGTTGTTGTGAACGCATCAAATGTAAAGGGAAACCTTTTTACATTTTTTGTTTTTCTCTCCTGGGGTTGTTAAGCCGCCTAAATCAATAATAGGTAATTTAGTGTTAACAACTGGGTTGAAAACGTAAATTAGGTTTTCAACCCAGTTGTTAACACTAAATTACCTGCTATACTCTCCCACCGACGCAGCACCACAGTGTCTTTAGAAACTTACCCCTTTATTTATAAATCAATAATAGGTTGACAATAAGTTGATAATAGGTTGAAATTCTCGGAAAACAAGGAAGACTTAATATATCAGAACAAAGGTCTTTCGAGGTCATTTTACAACAAACGTTTTCAATAACTTGCTGTCTGACTTAAAAATATAGCTCTGGGTTTGTGGGAAACTGAATGCACTTTTTGGGATACAACAGATTCACGCTGTAACATATCCACTTTCACTTAATGAGCAAGCTGATAAATGAAAAATCTGCATATTATGAAGTAATGGTACACATCGCAAGTCATATAAAAAACCGTGTGTATTTATAAAAGACAAAGTGTCCATCGAAAAGTTTGACGACCTAAAATTTTGCAAGGGAAGCTTTTAATGAGAAGGTATAAAAATTTGAAACGAGGATCGTTGTTTTCATTTTGGTTAGGATTGTCACGGACTTCAACTCCAGTTGAAAATCCAATGATTTATCCGTGTCAATTGTCAGTCCGCATGGTTTCTAAACCTCGTATTAATGTGTTTAAATCGATTTGATTGAAATTTTTGCATCATTTGCTTGCCTAACAAAAGTGCTGAGATTGCAGTTTATCCTCTTTAAGGAATATAATATTCAGCTAGAGTTGTTTGGATGAGTCTGGGCAGATATTTCCGTTTAAATTAAGATAAATAGCAAGAAACTCAAATCGTCACTCACCGCCATTTGTGAGACTAAAAACTCGAAGATCGTGTTTCCTTTCGATTCCAGCCCTGTATTCGTGCTTCCCTCCACAATCCCACTGTACGTAAACAAGCTGTGCTGTCACAGGCGACTTCTTGTCTTTTCCGACTTGAACTACTGTACCTACAGAACCTTCTCCGCCATCTTGGTCTCCCCATGTCCAATCTTGACCACGAACAACTCGGGTGCCTAGAAGATTTGTTGCCATAGTTATACCAGGATTTTCCTTATCACATTTATACCGACTAGATCTGATGTAAGCTTCTCGAGATCTCGTCTTTTCTTAAACAACGGAAAAGCATATATTATGCATCAGAAATATTCCTGTCTGGTGAGCTAGCCGATGGATGACTGCGATTCAATACTCTTCTGCCGGTTTTACACAAAGCTAACAAGTTCCCTTCTCAATTCTAAAATTAATCAAGATGTATTGGTGAGAACAGTTGCCGATTGGGGCTGTAAAGAAAATGCTTCGTTGGCGATAGAATGCTAATGCTAACACAGCATATTTTTCCTAGAATTCGCAATTCATCACCGCATTCGTCGGGGATTCCCCAACACATCATTCAGGACACATTATTGGTTAACTAAAAGTTGCGTTACCTAATAGTTCATGTTATGGTAATTTCTGAGAATCCAAGTGAGGATTAGGAGTGGACATGAAGAAACAGATAGAGATTGATGAATACAATTTGTGTTGATGACGATATTTATTTAAAGAGCAGTGCGTGAATGTTGGGTATAGTGAAAAACATTTTACCTCCGCTGCTCTAAGACGAATTCAGCGAAGAAATCTACAGAGTAAGGAGAGTCGTTTGCTTTACAGTTCCCAGAATAATAAACCAAAAATAAAAAAGCAAAACACTGAAGAGGAATAAAGGAGGAAAATAATAGAGATCTGTCATAAAATCCTGAAAGCTGATTGATACATTTGATTGCGGCCCATTTTGTACCTGCTAAACCTGCTTTAATTCTATTTTACGTAACTAGAAGAAAATTTTCCATTGTATTTGTGGTCCCTTGCTCAACGACCTAGCTCAACGACCTAGCTAACGAGGATCTCTCAAAGAGCGCCGAAGTTTCAAAACGAAGGGTATGTCGTTATTAACGACCAAAGCTGGGTGTTTCACAAAGTTTTACCAGTCCACAAAACACATGTTTGTTTTATCTGGCGCCACCCCCCTCGGATCCTACATTAAACCCTTTTTTGAGACGCTCTAGTTTCGCTTTCGAGGTGACGCTTTTTCTGTTAATACTTACAAACCACCTGTCACATAAGGCGGAGCTTCATTGAACTCTTTAAAAACTATTTTTCTACGCCAGGTTTTAAACCAATTAATACACCAGTAAATGACCGTACTTCTGCTGATCTTTATTATTCATTAATAACAATTCTCGAGTAAGTAGCCTCGATTCAGTTTACCGGTAATAATAACAATAATACAACTTAATATTTCTTCCGACCTCCCCATACGGAACAGATCCCATTTTATCGTTTCCAGAGAAAGACCAGTCCTCGGTATCCCATTGGAACCATTCCTCCTTCCAGCGCATTCCTTGTACATGCTGACACTGATGAGAGTTCGATTTGAACAACACGAACGGCGTGTCCGTGGGCAGGATGATGTCGTTTTCGGCGTGCCCATCCGTGCGGCAGCAGTACTCAATTAGCGTGTTTTTGGTAAACTTTCCGTCCGGCATAGCTCCCCTATAATTGTTGTTGTTATCGCTATTTTCATCGTCCCAGCGAATGAAACCTGTTTTGAAACCTGTCGAAAACAGCAATTCATCATCTTCATGATTAGGAGATGAATGAAAAATGGGGGTTACAGAAAAGTGAGTGGACCAGAGCACAGACGAAAAGTATGTAATAGTTGAAAAGAGATATGAGTGAAGGATAACCCTCTTGTTGTAGATTTGGTTTAGCGGTTAAATCATTATCAAAACCTTATTTTCTTTAATAAGCTCAACTTTTTAGATTCATAGCTATGGAAAAGACTGAGGGTAAAAAACCTGACTACGAGTTCTATCATCATACGCCCTTTCACGACCCCATATCTCTCTTAGCAGGCTCAGATATACTTAAAACTTTATTTTATCTTTATAGCAATGGCGCATTGTCAAGAGGTCTCTGCTTCAGAAAGATTCAACGTCGTATGAATATCTGCTTTTTTAATTACAAGAATGGCCAAGTATTATAGACGTTATTCGACTCATTATTATTATCTTTACGAAAACAAACCTTCGGGACAGTCTCCTTTCTTGAAGAGACAAAATTGTCCTGGTGACCAAGGAAGGTCATATTTTGTGCCTTGATCCTTGGTTTTGATACAAAAGGCCTGTTGATTTGTCCAAATACTTTTTTTTCCAGCCAAGTGGTAGGGATAAGACCAGCTGTTACCGATCTCGTTTTCATGATAACGATACCCATGATGCCATGTAAAACCAGCTGCTCTAGGACAGCCGTGGGTGGTCATGGGAAGGCCATATGTTCCCTGGGGCCAGGTAAGCGGTATAACTACAGGTGGATCTATGAGAGGGAGGAAAAAGAAAAGGAAATGAAAGGGAAGGGAAGAACGACGAGAAAGAAATCAGAAGGGTATATAAAAAAATGTTTTAAATGACTTCAGAAGGCATCCAAACGCATTACTATTATGTCATCATTTCCGGCACGCTTTTCAGCGCAAGACCATAATTAGTTCCTTTTAGCGTTTTAAATTTCGAATACTGAACAATTTATATCCAACCTTTAAAAAATTGGAGACAATGACCGTAATTGAACAATAAGAAACGGAAGTAGGTTTTCCCTCCTTTTGACGAAGAAGTATTAATTTGAGTATGAGCCTCCACTTCATAGATTGCCAATGATCATTTACGAGATTGAGTCCACGTGGAAAATTTAAAAAGTTCCCTTACAGAGGAAAACTCCTCAACGATTTTAGGCTTGCGATTTAACCCTTTAACTTCTAAGATCTCATTAGTTATTCTCCTTACTGTCTGCCAAAGGATTCTTATTATGTTAGTTTGGAGAATTTGGTATTGTGTCAACTAACAATCCCCTAATTAATATTTTTTTTTATTCTCATCACTTGTCTGCTTGCTATTGTATCGATATTGTAAGGAGAAACTATGTCCTGGTCATTTATGGCAGTTAAAGGATTAAGAGACTTTTATTTACCAATTGGTACATTGGTACCCTTCAGCCGTGGATATTCCTTCAGGATTTGAACCAAATTATCCTTTCTAGATCTCAGAAGGGATTCCGTATGTTTGCATGGAGACCCAGATCCTGCACCCGACAATTGGTAAAAGTTTTTGTTCAGGGCCTCGTACACAGGAACAAGCTTCAATCCGATTGGCTCAGGCATGTCCATGCCTCCAGATGTAAGAACAATTTTGTGTTTTCCAAATTTATCCTCTTGTGTCATCTGTTCTCGGAATTTGTCCATGTTAACTGTGAGTGACCCGGAGAAGCCAGCAAAAGAACCAGAGGGTGACACAGACCCCTTAATCTATAAGTAAACAAATGAAAAATATCTTAGTTCTCAGTTAAGCTTCTTAGCTCAGACAGTGTGAGCCCCACAACGCCCTCTATGGGGAGATTTGGAAAGCTTCGGAAGACGTAGTCTATGCGATGACGACAGTGAGATGCTTATTGTCCCAGAAAAGATTAATAAAACTTAAAAATGTATTTGCCTCTCTGGTGAGAGGGTCAGACACCCAGAAATTAATGTGATTACAGCGAAAAAAGTTAGATTCCGTAGCTACTTACATTTTGGATGGCGTGTTTTATAAATTCTGTCTGGCTTTCTTTTGAGCGCTCGATGATTTTCTCTCCCAACTCAACTTCAACTACAATGTGCTGAATTTAAATGAACATCAGTAATTATTTTTTCATAAAAATCAACCGAATTTTAAATTATAACAAATGTGCCAGCAATAGCTTCGTTGTTCCCAGGGTTTGTCTTCCATTCAGCCATTTTATGATGTTCCAAAATTACTCATAAGGTAATGAAGGATTTTAGGTGTATCACGGTAAAATTTACCCGACGTCCCCCCCTCCCCCCCTCCCACACACACACAAACGCACACACACAAAGGCTCCATAATAATCTAATCTCTACACTCTGTTTGCAATAAAAAAAAATGACTGTTCCTTAGTTCAGTTTTTACGATCCCAGATAACTTACAGTTCCCCATCTTTCAATAAAGTTGAAGTAGATTCGTTCGGAGTAATCATCAGGTAGATCACAAACAGCAGCAGCAAAGTCCTCAGACACTGGGAATTTCTTAATTGGGGCCAAATCTAACTGATAACGAGCACGACCACGATTGCAGACCTTCTTCTCTTCATAAAACACATTTTTGTAGGTGGATGTCTCTTTAGTCATTTTCTCAAAGTCTATAAGGATGCAGTTTGTTATAAAGTTGATTACGTTATGATTATCATAAAGACATATTTTACTCCTACATAGTACTGCATTCATATATAAATCATTTTGAATTCGACACGGTTTAGTGCCTATCGCCTGATAGAAATAAACTGGCATATCATGCTGTCATTAACTACATTCAGTGAAAGGTGGCAAGGATTATACTCTTGAAGACAAGGAATACAAAGCTGATTCGCGCCATGTCCGCTTAAGTGTCCTTGATAAAGCGAACTATGTTTTAAATCTTTAAATGAAGTTTATATTGCACTCACTTGAACTCAAAGTGAAAGCCACATTCCATAACCCTGCGTCATAACCACCTTTGAAAATAAACAAATGAGCCAAGAAAATATCAGAAATATCTGAATTAGATGATTTCTTTACAGGTACAGTTGAAACATGAAAAAACATAAAAATACTGAGAATATAGCAAAACTCGATTTCTTCGTTTTTTACTGCAAAATATTTGTTCAGCTTTTACCGTTTCTTATTAAAGTTTATGTTTGACTGAGGCAATAAAATACAAGGAACAATAAAAAATAGCTTACAGCAAATAACCCCAACAGGTGTTGATTAAAATGAACATAATAAACCTAAACTGGTTTAAAGCTTAATTTGTAAGTGTCTGTTTTTTCTAAAAAACAAAGGCAGCAAAAGCGAAATAAAATTGAATGATTGAACTTGCTAATAACCTACCATTAGCGGATACATCAACAGTAAGTTTGTTCTGATAGCTTTTAGACCCGGAGAAAACCTCGTTCTTTGTCGTAGTAACGCAAGAAGACCTTGGCGCAAAGCTGACCTGATCTGGAATCAGATACTGCCTGCCTACAGACACTTTGTTTGTGTCGTAGGATAGTTTAAACACTTTCCTTGTAAAGAGCAATCCTGGATCAATACCTCCATTGGACAGATCACCGCCATCGGGGTTTCCTTCAAGAAGATTGTAGCCGACGCCAAGAAACTGAAGACCTTTAGGAGGTTCTTGATAGGCGTTGGATTTTAGTAACAAAATAAGCCAATAAACTTGTAAGTGTGAGCGCAGAGAAAGGCAACATTTTTATCAATAAATGTCAACGACAACTATGTTCCGATGAAATTGAGATCCTGTAATAGAGTTAAAAGTTCGTTTTGGTGAGTAAGGCGTATAAAAAAACTACTTATTCTTACATTCTGGCTGGTCACCTATTGCCTGCAGCAATTTGCTACACAGTTATGTTCGCTGGCTTATTATATAATAAGAGGGAACATTTTGATCATTGTGAAGTTTTTATATGAAATAATTCATATTTGTACTGCGGTTGTAGATGAAAGTGAAATGTGATCATCGCAGTAAATTTTCCAATTTAAGCAATTGGAAAGAAGAAGCCTGAAAAAAAATCAGGGCTTCAACGGGATTCGAACCCGTGACCTCCGCGATACCGGTGCGATGCTCTACCAACTGAGCTATGAAGCCACACATTGGGAGCGAGGTCAATTTATTGAGTTCATATCTTCCCGTGCAGTGAAATGATGTGAAGTTTTTATATGAAATAATTCATATTTGTACTGCGGTTGTAGATGAAAGTGAAATGTGATCATCGCAGTAAATTTTCCAATTTAAGCAATTGGAAAGAAGAAGCCTGAAAAAAAAATCAGGGCTTCAACGGGATTCGAACCCGTGACCTCCGCGATACCGGTGCGATGCTCTACCAACTGAGCTATGAAGCCACACATTGGGAGCGAGGTCAATTTATTGAGTTCATATCTTCCCGTGCAGTGAAATGATGTGAAGTTTTTATATGAAATAATTCATCTACAACCGCAGTACAAATATGAATTATTTCATATAAAAACTTCACATCATTTCACTGCACGGGAAGATATGAACTCAATAAATTGACCTCACTCCCAATGTGTGGCTTCATAGCTCAGTTGGTAGAGCATCGCACCGGTATCGCGGAGGTCACGGGTTCGAATCCCGTTGAAGCCCTGATTTTTTTTCAGGCTTCTTCTTTCCAATTGCTTAAATTGGAAAATTTACTGCGATGATCACATTTCACTTTCATTTTGATCATTGCTCGTATTTTTCTACGCCTCTTTGGGGCTTGGAAAAATACTACGCAACATGCAAAATATCTTCGCATATTATACTGTAAACATCGAATAAGGTGTATTTACAGCGTTCCTTTGGTATTATTAAAAGCAAATATTCTAAGGTTCTGTTGATCATCTCGAAGGAATATTATTTTTGTGCTTTTCTGCCAAGATGAAGAAGAATGATTTTCAAGAACTGTTTAGCAAATCTTGAAAAAATTTAAATTACGAGACAAGAGTTCATGTTACAACTGAAACTTAGCCCTCTTCCAGTTATCATCGTTTGATGACTTAATTCCTTGCGTTAAAATCTAGTTTTCAAATCCGATTGCGTAACTTTAGGACAACTCTCTTAGCTGATTTAGCGGATAAATGTCTCTAACTCTCTTTTAAACAGTTTCTGAGCTATTAGTGAAAGAGCATGCTAATAAGTCCTCGTCAAATACATCTGTTCAAGGGTTAATATTTCCCAACAAAAACTTCCTTTCTTTTGTTGTGTTCAAATCTGGATATGCCTAAACTGGAGAAAAAAATCAATGATATAACGGCCTGCGATGAATTTTATTTACGAAATCTTTTCTACATTCCAGCAAGTTATTTTGGATCTCTGTGACTTATTCCCTTCTCAATATATATTTACAATTAGTTTATTCCTGTTTTTTTTTTCTTTTAGTGCTACCCAATGGTCTTCAAAAAGTAGAAGATACTCATACTTATGTATGTTATAGCAAATAATAAAATTTGTCAATAATTGCTCCTAAGTGCACTGTCATTGCTTTCCCATTGGAGTAGCTCCCTGATTTGAAAGTGACCTTACGCTATTGTCGTAGAAGCTACATTGCACGTTATCATGCAAGTTCGCAATCATTTTAAAACTTCTCTCTCTTGAACTTTTAATTACCATTCCAAGTGTATCATTTTGCGTCTTAACGTCACAAGAAGGAAATTGATAAGAAAATAATTAAAATAGCTGACAGAGCCCTTTCAATGCTACGTAATGTTGAATCGAGCCTGAAGACGTCATTTCAATGATAGTTATAGCTTACTTAAGACTAAGTGGCGACAGAGGCATAGTTCAGTGCGACCTTGGCAGTAAACAACAAATGATAAAACGTTAATTCTGCCTTCTGGTCTCGATTATTTGTGCAGTAAAGTATTTTCCCTCTGGCAGTAGGTGAGATAGGACTTTTAGGACTATGCGAAAAGTGAGTAAACTTAAATCAGAGTTCATTTTTGTCAATTTCCGTTGCCGAGATAAGTGAAACAATGGGAACTATTCATCTGTAACACATTTATCTTATTGGCGTCATTGAGCTAAACTGACCAATCACTGTCAAGAACCAAAAACGGGGAAAGGCTCCTTTTTACCCTAGTTCTTTAGAGTAAACCACAGCATAATCTTCGAAAGTAACCCCTAAATTAGAGAAAAAATCCCGTCTGTTCCCAACAATTACAATTTTGATGCCGAATCTCTCCCTTGAGAAGTCGTCAGGAAGTAATGTTTTAGGAATGATGATAAAAAAACTAATCTGTTCGAAAGGTTCACCAATACTTGTCCCCATTGTTATTCAAATTTGCGTAAATATTTCACGAGACAAAGAGCTCCTATGGTTTAGGGATTGAAAATAACGGATATTTTAGCTATACAGGAAAAGTCATATATAAATAAGACGCGCTAAGTTTTATATCAGTGATTTATGGATGTTTATCTGGGAATCAAACATCGTTTTGCATGAAAGATATCTGTTTTGCCCAAATGTAAATAATTGTGGCAGTTCGTTTGGGATCACATATATCTTGCGAGCTGTTTTTTGGTTTCTCGCTAACAACAGACAATCAAACACCATGAATATTGATTTATAATCGAGGCGAGCGATAAATGTGTTTTTTATGACGTCATTCTGACAACATAAATTAGTTATTCATGATTCTGGTGATACGATTTTAGACATACGACTGTAGGGAACTCCTAATGGCTCCAAGAAACGTCTAGGAATTGATAAATACTTATTAAGGCTTCAGGATAATTTTAAAAAGGTAAGAAACATAGTTGCTCATCAACCTTAGAAACTGTGTATTAATTCGGAAAAATAAATTATGTAACTGTGAAATAAGAGACAATATTTGACAAAAATTTACACCCAACATGTTTATTCACTACCTGAGGTCTTTAAGATCTGTGCATCTTATACAAAGAAAAGTGTGGCCAAAATATAACGTTACTTTTTGCGACATTATAAATCGAGCTAAAAAACATTGGTTGTATAATATAACCGGTAAAATACTATACTTCAGCTAATGAGATATAGTTTGAGTTTGTAAAATAGTAAAACTGTTCAAAATATGGCAAAATAAAATATGAAAACATCATTTCACTTAAAATAGATTGACTAGGTATGAAGCGCTATGTGAATCTAAAAATATCACATTTGGCAAGGCTAGAATTTAGTCCTCAGCACTTTCCAACGAACAGCTGAAATAATTCACTGACAAGGACAAAATGCGTCAGTCTCAGAATTCAGGCTTCATACTTAACTTTTATTCATCATATTTTGAGTTATTTTAGTTAATTTATAGTTTTTTTTATGTTATTCTATCAGGAAATAAATCATACGCTACAGAAAATGTCTTGGTGATGACTCTAAAATTTTAATTACCATAACTCTCCGCACAGTGTTATGTTTAGGGAAATAATTACGATTCAGGAATATTCATCATATTTAATGAGTGCACCATGAATACATGCTCTAATTGATGGGAACCTTGTGCGACGCAACATTGGGCCAAATTTTTTTTAACTAAAACAGTTTCAAACAATGTTTCTCTTTTTATCGCACGATGCTTTTCGCAACGACATTAAGTTTAAGATATATTTATAAATGAAATACAAAACTGCTTTTTTTCTGGAAATGAAATGGTCCTCCTACTAAGAAAAAAGTGTGATATGTGAAAGATGATAAATGTTCGTGACTCAGAATCTGTGATACGTAATCCGCTATTCGTGATGTGTGGTTCGTGCCATCGAGCCATTATCCGTTCTTCCTACGCACACTTACGCGCTTTCCTGACGAGGACCACTCACGCAATCTATTTAAACATGATGCAGAGTTTACGTTACGTCATCAGCAGAACACAAGACCCACCCACGAATTTAGTTCTTACTTAAAGCGTGCCATCGTGGTTTAATGTAAAAATTTAGTAAGTGTAAAAGATATAATCTTCTCCCTGTATTTCATATTTTGTCTTCGTTACATCTAATTATTTGGATATGGGATCTGCCTGTTGGGAAAGTTTCAGGCATGGTTATGATGAGCAGACGTTCTTCCTCTTTCGTTGAACGAAAATTCGCAGTCCAGGATCGAACTAAATCGGATTGAACGTTGGAGCTACAGGTAAAACAGCAGAAAATTGAGGAAGCGTCAGAATACAAATAAGTTATTAGTTGTTTCTTATCTCAAACTTCCATTCATTTTGCTTCATATTTTACATATATTTTTAAGTGTGTCCTTCATCAATAGCTGTCAATCGAAGCATTAATCACTTAAGGTCATCTATGTAATCGAAAAAGAAGGTGTTGCCTTCTAAAAGAAACTTCTTTCAGTTATAACTTTGACAAGAGGCAAATAAAAGAGAGAAGGAAGTCGTTAGGGACGACTTCTAAATTGAAATGACCAAGTATGTTCATGGTGTCAAAGGGTCCGCTTGTAAAAGCTTACAAATTTACAATAAAATTATCTGTATTTAGCTACTAGTTTTTGCTGCACATGCGTTACATTTAGTCATAGTAGACACATCGATTTCAATTGCAAGTTTTGGTGATGTAAACAAAGCCCGCTTAGGGACAATTGTCTCCTTGGCTTTCATGAAAAAATGCGACAGATCAGAGAGTAAGTTATTTTCCATTTTGCCCCAAAAAATATCTTTGCTAGTAGTCAAAACAAACTTAGAAAGTGATGTTTTATCGAAAATTATTTTGAGAAGTGTTAGAAGCCATCAGAATTCTTATTGGAACACAAACCTCTTAGTGTATACTCACACTGGTTGTTAAAAAAGGGTTTTGTCCCGTAACTTGCTCATGTACATCAAAAAAGCTACTTTCTCATGACTTAAAAAGGTATATCTTAATTTATTCATAAAAGGTTACATTATATTATTTTTTTACTTTAGGGGTGACTTTTCCGTTGTCGCCGAGTTTGTTTGCGGCTTTGAGCCGTGGCGTCATTGTCAACACTTTTTCAAGTCAACCAGACTTCGGAAATCCTGGTATTATTTCTAACTGAAAGAGTCCATAGTCACAGTGTAAAGCTAAACAGTTTACGAAGGTAAGGTGTTATTTTTCTCTTTTTCTGGCTTGTTTACCCTGAACGTTTAAAATGCTTAAATTTGTTATTTTCAAACAACACACAGTTATTGTGACCTTAACAAAGTTTACTGCAGTCAAAGCGTATTACTTTAGTGTTGAGTTGAGACAATTTTGAGCCAGAAACCGCACCTATTTATTTTTGAAATTACAGAAATTTCAAGAATATTAATGATTCGAAGAGTTCTTGATTGCAATAGCCTCAATACCATAAAACTCTCGAAAAATGTTTATGAATAACAACAAGCCTTTCTGCTTGTAATTATTAATTATTAAGCTACGTGATCTATGCACATGTCGGCGTTACGAGTTGCTCGTATAGTCCACTTGTAGGTTATATTGTAACTAAAAACCTTGATAACTTATTTAATGGCTCGTTGAGGCCAGAATATGACTATTACGGTGTCAAGTTAAGATTTTTATCATTTCATCGGCACGTACTGGCAAGGCAAATCATGAGTTAAACCTCTTACGCAAGGTGGAGGTGTTGATTGTCGTAGGGAAAAGGTCGAAGAATTATGGTGAAAATGATAATCATAAATAATATATGAATACATCTTGTAACTCAGCCAGCAAAATGAAAATATAACTGCAACATACTCGATCAGTGGTAAAGCTAAAATTTTCCATATTATTGATATTTCCCCTCCTAGCCTCATCATAGTTTTGGTTGAAATTATTTAAGATGCCCTGTGATCGTGCTACTAGTTACAAAGAGCACTTTCATTTTCTGTTTACCAGTTTCCAGTTGAAAAGTAATCAGGATGACACCTTCCAAAATTATAACCCCAGGACATTTAGGAAATTAGAAATTGTAAAAATACTTTCATCATGCTTTGTGTCTATTGTGCTTTGTGTCTGGTTGTGCTTTGTTATTGCGCAGTATGGTTGCCACGCTGCGAAAAGTTTCATGAAATGATTTGTATAGAAATACATTACGCCACATATAAACTTACACCAAATAACCGAAATTAAATTATTACTGACTTTGTTGATGCACAAAAATGTCGAACTTTCATGGTTGTTTTTGGGGTGGAATTATTAAAGATGCCTTGTGATCGCGCTGCTAATTACAAAGAGCACTTTCATTTTTTGTTTGCTGGTTTCCAGCTGAAAAATCAGGATGGCGCCTTCCAAAATTATAACCCCAGGACGACTAGGAAAATAGAAATTCTAAAAATACTTAGGCAGTCAGTTTTAAGCAAATCACTTTCATCATGCTTTGTGTCTGTTGTGCTTTGTTATCGCGCAGTATCGGGTCGCCATGCTGCGAAAAATCTCATGAAATTACTTGTTTAGAAATACATTACACCTTGGATAAACTTACGCCAAATAATCGAAATGAATTTATTACTGACTTTCTGGATGCACAAAAATGTCAAACTTTCTGAAATAACACAATAGGCTCTTTGAATAAATTGTCTTTTTCTGCTTCTGATAAAATAATTTGTTTAGAAATACGCTACCCTTGTGTAAACTCAGACCACCAAGTAAAAATGAAATGATTACTTCCTTGAAAAACACAAATTTCGATCTTTCTGAAATAGCATACTGATCTTTTTGAGTAAATTCTCTTCTTTTGTTTGCTATCATGAGGTTTTACACTCAGTATTTTGTTATCTCTATAGTATATTTTAAATTTACATAACATATTAAGATCTGATCCTCTTCGAAAAACCTAATTATAATTCAAAACTCGCTGTTTGGGAGAACTTTTCTAACATGTAAAAAAAAAATAGTAAAAACAAACAACAACAACAGCGAACATGAAACCTGTGAAAGAAATCTTCCAGTCACCATATTTGTGTTTCACGGTAATCAATGAAGCAAAGATCACTACGGTGATAATTGCTTAGTAAAAACTAAGGTTTTATTAAAGATATAATGAACGCAAAAACTGAATTGTGGCTTAATATTTATATAGATTGAACTGTCACTTTCTCGTTCCGGTTGGAGATGAGACCGATTGTCAACTTTCTGGAGGCAGCTGACTTTTCTTGTTTAGTTTAAGTTTAAAATCAATTTTAAGTGAATGAGGGCTTTGACATTATTTCAGCAATCGCACGATTAGTATATTTGCTATGTCAGTCAAATCTTGCCGAGCAGATCACATATCACTTCGCATCCTCTTAGAGTGAATTTGAATGTTTTTCTTAGATTGTTTCCTTCGTTTAGGGCCAGTACCCTCGAAGACTTGTCAGCTATATCCTCTGCAACCAGGCACTCGATATGTCGTCGAGTCTAGGAGAGAGAGAAAATGGAATAATTGTTGCAGAGGCCACAAGCCTGATCATCCTGAATGTGGTGTCCTTGGTCGGTAATTTTCTCATATGCTGGACTGTGTATCGCAGCAAGAGTCTCCGAACCACAACCAATCTTTACATCGTTGCTTTAGCTGTGGGTGATCTCAGCTCAGCCATATTTGTGATGCCAATTTCATCTGCGGTATTGATTACTGGAGACTGGCGGTTCAGTGATTTTTATTGTAACATTCAGGGTTTTTTCGTCGTACTGAATATATATGTCTCACCTTGCCTAATGGCTTTAACAGCTTTCAACCGATACGTAAGAATTGTGAGGACAAACATGTACCCCAAACTTTTCTCCATGAGGAAAAGCAAAATTTGGATCATAGTTGTGTGGTGTATTGCGATCGCGTACATCTTAATACAGGTATTCGCGGGAAACCAGGCCATCCGATTCGTTCCTGGCTATGCTGTTTGTTCCACGACTCATCTCAAAGAGACGCAAAAGATCGTTCATTACAGCATTGTTATCCCCGTTTTTGTCGTGGCTCCCATTGTTATCACATCTTTCTGCTACTACAAGATTTTCCGAACCATTAAGCTGCATAACAAGAATGTAATGCCGTCGTTACAAGCCAGCAGCAATAATTTCTCTCGAGTGAAAATCTCCAGGCGTGAGTTGAAGATCAGCATGTCCTTATTTGTCGTGGTAATAGTGTTTGCATTTTGCTGGATCCCGCTATGGATTTTGGCTCTACTGTTTCGCTTCAAACTCGTTAAGAGTCTTCCAAGAAACGTGGCTTTGTTCGTCAGTTTCTTAGTGTTTTTCTCTTCCACTATAAATCCATTCATTTACGCTGGTATGAACAGGTCTTTCCGACGTGAGATCCGTCATATCTGTTTGCCAGCGAGTAAGCAAGAACCAGTCTCAGAGCGAACACGACCAAGTGGAAAAACCGATGAGGAGTTAGATGAGCCAAACCAAACGCGTCTAAATGAAGTGGAACTGGGAGTTAAAGCCGCCTATAGTGAAAATACTGATTAGGCGATGAACAGAATTTTATCCATTGGAAAAAAAGAATACTTCATCTTTGATAACGTGCTTATAAAAAGAATTTGTTCATTTTCCATCATGTTGATTAATTGACCGGTCATGCAAAATGAACTCTACTCTGCATTAACGCCTATCGGAATAAAACGGGAGAAATGTCTTAGAGAATGGCCGTCATAATTGAATTTAAAAAAGAAAACCGATATTAGTCACAAAAAATAACAAATAGGTCATTGCATATAAGGTAAACAAAATTTATGAAGGATAATATTTCCACAAATCAGAACTCGAGATCTTGTGTTGCATTGTTCAGCTGATTTGAACTCAAACAACCATACAATTACTCTTTTGGAATCAGATCTAGCAACTCAAAAAATTTCAAAATCCCTTCAATGGTTTGGTTAATGATATTAGTGAGCATATTCAATTTAGTCGGACAAGCGAACATGATGAACGTATATCTAAACTGCTCAGATTTAATATAAGGACCAATCAAAATGCGAATAGAACTCATCACATCACGTGCGGGTCAACCTTCATTCTAAACCGACGTAGCTTATCAATATAAATGAGTATTTTACATTGTGCACTAAAAACATCACTAGGAATAAAGAAACTATTTACTCTTAAGGTTTTTTGCATGGCAGGAGTAACTGAACCCTGACGATCTGTTGCCAGGGTGATTTTAGTAAGTAAGAGTTATACTAGATATTAATAACCAGGTATTATCTGAACATCTGTATTTATCTATATTCATTGTTTATAAATCTGATTGGCTCCAACATGATTTTAATTATTCAGTTTACATTTCAGTTAGGAGGTTGCCGCGATGTTTAGTTCATGCAATAAACCAAAATTATTTAGAGAGTCCAGTACTAATGATAATTTGAAAGTTCAGTCTATTGTAATTTCTCGAACTCGCGGGTAAAATATTAAGATCGTTAATGCGTGTAATAACTGTTTCTTTTATTTGTACTTTTTACGATTTTATCCTTAACAATGTAGATCATAGGATGATAAGCAAACTCTCCTCTGAGTAAAACTTATAAATTAGATTTTCCCTTAAAGACAACGAAATAATTTTAAAAATTGATATTAAAAAAAAACGGTGAAAGGATGCAAGATGATTTGCCAACTATATATCATGTTACAAAACTAGGACTGCACGCGGCTCATTGAGTTTCACCCCTGGCGCTCATTATTTTCTCGTAGTATGATAATCCGATCAGGGTTCGTAATAACAGGATGTTCTCCAGCAGCAATGGAGACCAAACAATATGGTTCAATTAAAGTTTATATTTTATTCTAACCGACAACTGAGGTTATTACGCTGTACTCGCACGGAATTTTCAAAAGTTAAGACCCTTTTTTCCATGAGAATGTAAAGCGTGACCGATATCATTTAGGAATAGCATTTTCCATCAGAACGAGCAATCGGATAAGGAAGAGAAAAACTGCCGGAAACGGATTTAGGCCCCTACGGGATTTGAAACCATGACCTATGCGATACCGATGCAGCGTATTACCAACTGCGCTGCACCCGTATCGCAAAGGTCATGGGTTCAAATCCCATACGGGCCTTATTTCCATTACTACTTAAGTAGTGTTCATTACTGCCAGGATCGCTTTCATATTCGTTTATTCGATCTCAGTTCACATACTGATTTTCATTTATTTACAGTCATTTATTCTGCCGGAAAAGGGTTCACAGTAAACTGAAAACCTTCGTTATCTTTGAGCAGCAAGTTATAGAACACCTTTAGGTAAATCATTCGGTATAGCCCTAAGGAATGAAGGAAGGCGTAGAAACAACAGCGCTGCAATTGCGCTGAGAAATATGAGTGATAATTTTCCCACGTGGATAGAAAACATGCGGGTTCTTGATGGTATATTCTTGCAAACGCAAGAGTTGATATGTACATTAGAAATATACAATAAATTTTACACGATTTAAGGTGGTTTCGAGTGTAATGACGTTCCCTTTTTTGCATTACAAACGGGGTCCTCTATTGTCTACAAGAATAGGAACAAGTTTTCACATCCTTCTTATAAACTGGCCGATTTTTGACAAATACATTTTATTGACAGCCGAAGACAGATTCCTTGTCAGAATAAATGCCTTACTGAATGGGAGGGTTTTATCTGTCCAGATTTATCAAAAAAAATATTTGCAAATACCTTGGGCGATTCATGGGGTCTTTCAAAATCGTACGGATTAAGGACAAAAACTCTAAATTTCCAAAGGTAGAAGGAGCCTTAAGATTCAGTTAAAAATACCCCGGTTGATTATCATTGTTATGCGATTTTTGGTAGCTGTTCGGAACGCGGATTTAAATAAATCTTGATCTTCAAATGAAAACAAGCTGTTTCCAGATTAAACTCAAGTCCCATAAAAGGAATACAACTGGGGATTTCAAAAACATTCCATACAGAAAATCTTACCACGTCGAGATAATTTTTGCCAGTTTTTTTTACCGATAGCTATAGTTGTTTGCTTTTTTGTTTCACTAAGACAAATATTGGCCTGCCATGCCGGATAAGACCTTATCCTTCTAAAAAACGGAATCCTAAATCTAATTCCGTGCCAGTTATCCATGATACCAAAAATGTTTTCAATTTTTTTTGTCTTAAAGTTTTTACCGGTAAAACTGAAAATAAAAGTAATCAGGGGTTTTTCTAGGCAGAGGTATTTAGGACCATGATTGGAAAGATTGTCCTACTTATTGAATTCTCCATGTATTCATCAGTTTTAGAGCAGGAAAAATAGATGATTCGTTCTAGTCAGTTACGATGGTTTTACGATCCGTAATGTACTCTGCATAAACACCTACGGCCAAATTGTAGATTAAAAACATGATTAACATTGTCCACTGTTTTAAATTCATTATTTGTCATTTCTTTTTTCAATAAAAGGGCAGTTCAGACATTTTACTGAAATAATTTTCGGTTCACAAACTACAAATACATGGGTAAGGAAATGCTATTGTCTGCTAAACACTCGTTGGTACAATAATAGTTATTTCTTGCTAATGACTTGTATGCTTTTTTGAACTAATGAATGACATTAAAGATCAAGTATTCGGCTCGTTTGTTTCATTAGGGAGTGTCCAGTGACCGAACGTTGAAACAGTAGGTTCTAATGTTTATAATGGATTTGAATAACATAGATATCATAGCCTTTGCTTTGTCATTTTAGATGAAGGATTTGAGCTCTTACCGAGTCGAATGACATATTTATTAGTAACAAAGGGTTTTTCTCTAAATTTTGGGTAATTTTTGTCCTCATTGGTATAAACAAGTTTGGATTTAATGTAAACGTAAATTGTGCCATCGATTTCTTATCATGACGGCTTGTTGCTTAATTTTGAATTAATTTATTTCACAACATAATGTACTAAATAGAGAGCGATAAAAGCCGCAATGAAAAAGCTATATATATATATTATTCAACTTACAAGGAAACCGACATTGGAAGGAACTTGCGGAGTATTTAGTTGTCATAGTTATCATCAATCGACTCTGATGAAGCAGGAGACAAAAGGAGGATCACTGATTAGCATCAGCCGACCCATGTATTTGTATTAACAATCTCCAAATTGAATTTATTTGCTTTTCGAGGCCAGTTGATGAAAAAAACAAAAATCATTGCAGATGTATTGCACCTCAGTAACTGCGCGCAGCGTGGTGTTTACAGATTTTACACGGCCTAGAAAAACATAAATTCGTGTTTCTCTGTTGGAAACGCGTTTTTTATTGATGGCTGTTTCTGTGACAATAAGAGGAAAGGAAACATTTTGAGAGCAATGTTTTCCAGCTGTTGAAAATGAAAGAGAAAAAGGACAAAAGAAAATAGCAACGCGTCAAAAGCTGCTCTGTAAATGGACATTACTATTGGATGAAATTGAAATAAGCTTTAATTAACGTAAGGCTTGAGCCACAAATTAACATATATTTTGAAACAAAATTAAAGCATATTTACAGTACAAAACGTGTTTCCCTGATAAAGCTGAAGGGGAATATTTGTTTTCACTTAGTTTAGGCACAGGCTCAACACGAGTCTAAACAGCCGTCGTGATTTCTTTTTTGCTCGACAGCGCTTCAAGACCAGCGAAATCGAATAAGGACTAAAATACGTAGCTACCTCTGCGTTTGATCAGATCAAAAGTTTCGCTATACAGGGGATTAGTTTGAGGAAAATCACGTTAACGTGGCTGGAAAACTGGAACTAATGGAGAAAAACCAGTCATGTGATGGCAATTTGACTGCTATCTTTAGGAGGGAGGCCAACAAAACCGGTGAAGATTTGCCCGAACTCGGCTTAGATTACAGCGTGCCTTTGACAGTGATAGGCTTCGCTGTTTTGGTTTCAAACGGGCTTGTTTGTATACTTTTCTGTCGGTTCCGTGCCCTCCGAACGATAACAAATACTTTTATTGTCAGCCTGGCGATAAGCGATCTTATGGTGGCCACAGTTTTCATCCCGACTTATCTAGCTGGTCTGGTAGTCAATCCCTATATTATTGCCTACATTCTGTTTGCATATCTGTTTAATTTCTGTGGCATTACTTGGGACAGGTACCAAGCCGTTCTTAATCCTCTCATGTACAGGTCAGTGGTAACACGCGCGATCGTCTACAAAATCTTGGCCCTGGTGTGGACTATACCCCTCTTATTAGCGATCATACCAATTTTCTGGGAGTATCGGAACGGTGTTAAATTACTGGCCGGTCGTATTTACCAAGGAATCTTGGTTGCTCTGGTCACTCTGTGTTCAGGGTCTATCTGCTGGGCATATGGAAAGATTTTTGGTGCCACGCGACGTCAAGTAAAACAAATGATTGAAATGCACGAAACAAACGCACGATTTGAAGACAGTGTTCTCCCAGACAGACAATCAGGGCGATCAATGAGAAAGAGGCGGTCAATTACCATTTCCAACGAAGTGAAAGCGGCCAAAGTTTTTGCTCTTGTAGGAGGAACCTTTGCAGTATGCTGGCTTCCTTTGATAATTATTAATGTGTTTTCCGCACTAGATTATTCCCACATAATTCCGAATGTATTTCTTGATGTCTCCCTTTATTCACTGGTAGGAAACGCTTTAGCCGACCCTCTAATTTATTCATTTTACAAGTCGGACTATAGGCGAGCCTTTAAGCGATTTTTTTGTGGTAAAAAACCAGATCATGATAAATTTGGGAATTCAATCACCACAAGGAATTCTGTGCTGACAGAAGAAAACAGTGAGAAAATAGACGAAAATCTTATCTAAGGCATATTATTCATGAACTGGACAAGCTAGTATTTTAAAACTAATTGCACTGTATTATTTTTAAGCCGGTTTTTATTGCTAGGAAAATTGAATTTTATGAAAACACCAGTGTAAAATTTTGACCTGTAATAAATATAATATTTGACAATAAATTGACGACAAGCACAATGTTTTGTGTCATCTGAAATACTGTTTGAACCATCATAATTGCATTTGTGTACATTCTAGTTTCGACCGATGCTAATGACCTCTCAGTATACAAACACTAGGTTCTAAGGTGTCTAAAGATATCAAACACAATTTACCGATGTTTCAAAAGCTTTTGAACCATTAGACCTCAATCAACTGTGTTAAAAGGCTTTCTTCAGTAAAATAAATTCTGAGATTTCTGATGCATTTGCAAGTGGAAATAATGTAATGCATTTGAACATAGATTTCAAATTTTGCAAAGAGTCATTAAGGGTAAAGGAAATAACTATTAGTCGGTAAACAAAAGTACGATGCTTTAGTTGAGTCACATTACACAAATGAATAAAGGAGTAAGTTTCTAAAGAAACTGTGGTGCTGCGTCGGTGGGAGAGTATAGCAGGTAATTTAGTGAAGATTTTAGATATATGAAAATTCACATATTTGCACTGCGGTGGAAAGATGAAATTAGAAGATCCTCGCAGCTAAGAACACTACTGAAACTAGTAGTTGTAAGTAGGACCTGAAAAAATTTTTTTTTTCAGGTCCTACTTACAACTACTAGTTTCAGTAGTGTTCTTCGCTGCGAGGTAATTTAGTGTTAACAACTGAGTTGAAAACGTAAATTAGCCACCGTAAAGGGTAAAAAAGCTGACGTTTCGAGCGTTAGCCCTTCGTTAGAGCGATAGACGAAGGGCAAACGCTCGAAACGTCAGCTTTTTTACCCTTTACGGTGGCCAATTTACGTTTCAACTCAGTTGTTAACACTAAATTATCTACATTACACAAAGGTTGCTTCTTACATTTCGGAGACTGTCGCAGTCCATCCATCTTTGGTATAAAATCGGAGTTACCCTCCAGCACTCATGAAAACCTCGTTAGCTCGGTTACAAGGTTAACTTAAGCATGGACGTGATTGTCTTTTGAGCCCTTGTAAATGCTTGATGAGTAAGGGGGACTTGGAGCCACTCCAGGTGAATATTGTTTCTATATTAAGTCTATTGACTTCTGTGCTCTTTAAATTTTCTCGCTTGGTTATGGTTTAAAAGACTTTCCAATTTTAACCGGCACAAGGAATTTGACAGCGAAAACTGCAGTGATGTTGTTATGAAATTGGTAAAATTAAAACTCCCAAAATAAAAGCAACTTGACCTTGGAATGTATTCCAGAATGATACGTACAGGAAACTTTCCGATTTCGAGTGTCTTCGAACTGAGTAAACCTCACTATTTAAGCAATATTTCGATTTAACTTAATCTGAGTCGTCTTATTTCGTTTAAATTGTTGTTTTGGAACAGACTTTGAAATTGTCTTTTTACGCTCTAGCACAATTATTTCATAAATTACATAATATTATTTTCCTGCGCTATGTACTTTGTCCACGAAAGTGAAAATCCTTGTTCTGAAGAATCGTAAGCCGTAGTTTTCTTGCTTAATCGTTCAAACTAATGCTCCAAAACCTTTGTAGAAAAAATCTGACCATAGGGAAAAAACCAAACAACATGCAAACAAAATGTAATGTCGAAAGATGGAGATTTATGCTAATTAAAGATGTTGCGTGTCTGGCCTCCTACAAAAGTCTTAATTTCCTTTTTGTTACAAAATCAAGTCTCGCTCAGCGACACTCTTTCTACTAGTAATAATCTTCAGCCTAAAAAAATGAATTCAACGCATTTCTCAAACGACGAGAGATATTTTCTATGAGCTACTTTGTGCCTGATCGAGTTTATTTTCCGTATGTATCGTTTGTGCAGTCTTTCCTTTCGAGCGTCGAAAAAAAGTCTTAAAAAAAGGAAGAAGATGAAGACGTAACGATGGTCTTCAGGAGCTTTTTACTGATCTTTCTTCAGACTTAGGTAGAAAAATCACGTGGTGTTTTGTTTAACCCAGCGCCTTGTCGAACACGAGCTACAGTCGATCCAACCGTGGTATCCATTGACAGCTCTGTATCTGCCACCTGCCAAGTTCTTTTGATTAAGAGAATTTTCTTTGCCTGTCGGCGAATCTTGCCATTGAGTGTTAAGCAAACTATCGGGTTGATACAGCTACTGAGATATACAAATGACGTGTAGGTTACATAGGCTCCTCGAGGAAGGCTACCTGTACCTAGCACTGCATTTATGGAATCCACTGTTGTAACTGGAAGCCAGCAGATTACAAACGTAACGACGAGAACAAGAAGCATTTTGGTCATTTGAAGCTCCTCTGAGCTCAAACTCCCAGACTGCCGTGACCGAATGGTGTTTCTTGTAGCCATGGCATGTTCTTTTACCATGCGGAAAACTTTGTAATAGCATACAGTGATAAGAATCATGGGCAGAATTGTGTAAACGCATAGTAACGAAAGAATATATGTCATCTTTTCAAGTCTTTTATCTGGATTGAAAGTCATGAAACAAGAAGCTTTTCCCGGGCGAAAGATGTAAGTAAATAACCCATTCAAAAGTGGTGAAATGGTCAGAACAAAGGGTGCAATGGTAACTGCACAAATCATTGCAATGGAGAATCTTTTGGTGAACCATTTCCGATAAAGTCTCGGTCTAAGGACACAGAAATACCGATTAACAGCCATCAAAGTCACCATATGGAGTGAGATCCAAACGAGGCAAATTGCAAAAATTCCTTGGAATGTACAAACCGCGTCACTGAATACCCAGTCACTGTGTATAAAGATGGAAGCAGTGAATGGCATGACCAATGATGCTGTGAGTATATCAGCTACTGACAAACAAACCAAAAACATGTTTGTCACAGTTCGAAGACCTGGATTTCTTAATATCGCCAAAATCAAAACAAAGTTACCGAGGAACGCTGCCAATATAATCAGTAGCATAAAACAAGATTCGAAGACTAAAACCCCCTGGCTTCTGTTTTTCAAATCCCTATGTAATCGCGCTAAATTTTCCTCCTCCATTTTGGGCTATAAGTCGGGTAAGTAGAGGACGAACGTTACGAAGACTTTCGATTGTGGTTTTATTAAATTCACAGCTGCTATATAATTATGTTGGTAGTTACAATATCAATAACAAACCTGAAAATTTTCTTTATTCTGATTTGCTTAATGCAATGCAGTTTGCAGGTAATACAGTACAAAAAAGTGTTAATTCAGCGCAGAATAAGGTAACACATTGTTTAGCCACAATAAACTAAAAAAAACCCAAAGAAAAACAAAATAGCATAGAAATTGTTGTTTTCAGTAACACGGTTGTTTTGAACAAACGCACAGTGACATTAGCAAGATTTAAAGACAGTTTTTGCACGTGATTTGCGCGCGTTGCTTCTGCATAGTCGTGGAAAGCCATCACAATTTTTTTTCTGAATAGTACTGCTAAGTAATCACGTTTTTTCTCGTGCAGTACATCAACCATTTCTCGTGCATATTTATTCCAAATTGCTCTCGAAATGATGTGATTACCTGAACAAAGCAAACACTAAAGCTTGATATAATGAGTCTTTTAATCTTTTTGCGTCCTTTGTAAATTAATTGGTTCGGTTCCGACAGTACAATTATACCAGGATCACTGATTTTGTCAAAACTGACTGTACAATTTGTCGCATTGCTTAACATTATTTTGTTTTGGAGAGGACCTTAATCCAAGCAGATGCATTCTTGCAAAATGACGTTTGGCAACAACTTTGCTTTTCATTTCATATCCAGTAGAACACATGCTTTACAAAGAAGTACGATAAAATAAATGAAACAATAATCGACCCTAGGCCTCATTAAATGACAGCACCTCTTGTCTTCAATGAAGCCCTCCTTCCAGAAAAAAATACGAGACAAAATAAATTAGTATTTCTGATGATAGGCTTACAAATGAGTAAATTTGATTGGTTTAGTTTATTATCAAGGCAATTATATCATCGGTTTCAGTCCTTAAATTCAGGATATTAAGAATTTCATAGCAAGTTATTCCATTGAACTAAACGAACGAAGCACGACAATGTTAATGGCGCGCATTCAGTTCTTTTGACAAACCAAACGCTGGGGTGGGTTTGCACCAAATGCACGCGTCTTAAAATATATCACAGGCTGAACACTTGTGATAAAACGCTGGAAGTGGAGTAGCGAAAGGCTTCAAACATTATTTCAAACAGGCCCTCTTTCTCGCTTATTTTCTTGCTCGTTATGATCGTGCGTTTGTTCAAGGTGAGGCTGGTGTCATGATGGACTTCGATAACATTTTAGTGTTACTGTCAGTTTCTTATTCTTCTTACCTTAATTGAAATAAGTAGAGATTAATCCTCGACTTAGCTTTTGATATTGATCCGAGATTTGTTGTTCTTAATAAACCTGTGAAGTCCCAGCTTGTAGCATACATCAGCATAATCTTCGTCTTTGCGAGCGACCAGTTTATTGCGGCCTGCGTGTTAACGTCGATATCGCCAGGGCGAAATTTGCCTCGTGAAAGATTCGATCAAAATCTATCCAATCTACATTCTATCCAAAATAATTTGAGCGACTTTTATAAGTGTTTACTTGGGCTTAGGAGTGTATGTTTTTCGACTTTGTACCAGATTGCGACATGCACCGTCTTAAAATTTAAAAAAAGTACTATCATGGCGTGCCTCTGCTGTTAAGTTGTTTAATAACTTGTCATTCCTCAAAACTAAAAAGAGGTTTATATGTAAACACATGTTAGGTATAAAATAGCTTAGTGTTTTGTCATCCGTTTTTGACTAAAACAAACATTCTACCACGCGAAGGTCCTGACCGCCGGCGCAAACCGAGCATGTTTTAGTGCCGAATATTGCACCCTTTGTGACGAGTTAGCGTGGATTGTTATTGCTATTGTTATTAATAAAAATAGATTGATAACGAAAAAAGCGTAACATTTTCATAAGCGCGGCTTTAAAAAGCGTTCATATAATTTGATATGAGCGATGATACTGATAGCTCTGCTCTAATAAAAGGGACAAATGGAAAACGTCAACGAGGAAACAGTACTGCCTTTAAAAAACAACCCTAATTCTAACTTTGTATATCTGTCACGGTTCTAAAAGTTTTCTGGAGATGGCCGAATCAAATTGTCTTTACGTGGCTCCGCTGAGGTGGATGCTATCATAAGCTATCTACAATGTGCAATTCTCGCTTCGACTTTGTGCGTAATTATCTTATTTGCTTCACTCTTTTAGCGATCAATTTACTAAATATAGAGCATTGTTCATTAACCGACAATGAAGCAATGAGGCTGGAATCGTGGAATGCATCATCAGAAACCAGAAAGGGTTTTTCTGTCGCTTTTTTGTGACCTACGTGCTATGAAACGGAAACTTATTGAGCATTTTTAAGGTGTAAAATACAAGCCATGTGAGTTGTAAAATAGTCTGAAAGGAGCGGCACTGCCCTCAAACAATATCGCTTTTCCTGATTTCCATATATTCTCCATCCGCAAATAAACTTAATCTTCCCATTTCATGCACGGACGCGTCCAAATTTGACCTCGATTACTCTCAATTGACAAGGCGAACGCGGCCTGGTTTTTGTTCAATTTACATCGAATGTATTCATTTTTACTTCGATAGAGAGAACAGAATGTTTCTTCTTTTGAGGCAAAGTATGACAGCCGTGGGATGTATATACTTGAAACTAGAAGGCGTCGTTGCTCCAACTTCAGACCTTTTTTTTGGGCTTCACCGTAATTAATTACAGCAGGCACTCTTGTTGACTGAAAAAGATAAAATCTCCCGGATCTTACGCATTTACTGACTGACAATGGTTTGAAATTACTGCGCATACATTGCATAACATGCTTCATTAATTAAATTTTCACAAAGCTTGTTTAAACCCTCAAATTAATAGTTTCTTCATGCGTGACTGTTTACAATATACACATGTACACGATAAACGCGTACTGATATTTCCTAGGGGTAAAACATCATTACAGGAGCAGTGAAAGGTCTTAATGATATAGAGCTATCTTAGTAAATGGTTATTTTTCGGCAGATGAGGCAAGAGTACATAGGGATTCACATTTCCGTTTTTGCGCGTGTGACACTGTTTACTCGACCTCCACTAATACTATGCATAGTCTGAAGTATCCATTTGACAAAGGCGGCTCTTATCTCTTTCAAAGCGCAATTCGTGTGAAGTATATCAGACGATCTCTAATAGGTACTTGAGAAATTAACTTAACAAAAAAAAGGCAAAAATAGGAGAAAAAATTGAAAGCAACGTAAAACGTAGGCAAGGGCTTAGGTTAGGGTTGGTTTGTCACTGGGGCACATACCGGTGACTTGAGACGAGTTCCCTTTAAAATCAACAGCGCAAATATTGTGCGCGTTTGAAGGGAAAAAAGGTGGAGTAATATTCCATTGATATTGAAAGTGAGGTATTTTAGAAGGAAAAGGAGAGTCCCAGGCAGCTTGCGGAAGTCCGGCCTCTATGCCTTTTGAAAGGTGGTCAACCAATATCTTTTGATCAAAGTTGAAATCAGCACATCACAGAAACGTTCACAGTTTGATCTTCGAGAAGGGAGAAAGCTGGAAAAATGGCAATCCAATCAAACGACTCAATACCTTTGACCTCAAGAGATATTTTGACTGTGGCCATCGAAGGAGGTCTGATGTTGATTATCAGTTCTGTTGCCATAATGGGAAACTTACTGATTTGTTTTGTTACGTTTACCAATCCACGTTTTCACACAGTATCCAACGTGTTTGTCGTATCTTTGGCTATATGCTACATTTTTGCAGCATTTCTCGTCCTGCCTACAACAGCAGGAACCCTCTTAGCGGGAAGATGGCCGTTTGGTCAAGTCTTGTGCGACATTCAGGGATTTACTTTTTCAAATTTCATTTGGGTGTCTCTGTTGACGTTGACAAGTATGGCGGCAAGCCGATATTTCAAGGTAACTCATATGGCCTTTTACAACAAAGTGTTCAATCTTGATCGGTCCATTGGAATGATTATGATTTTGTGGGTCCTTACTGCTGCGTTATTGGTCGCTCAAATAACCTTTGGTAGGGCCATTTTTAGATTTTCTGCCGAGAAATTAATCTGTTACATGTCCTCAGGCAAGGAAAACAACCAGCATGAAAACATCACCAACTCAGTAATAACGATGGTGCTTTACACAATACTGCTCATTGTGTCGGTCATTGCATGGCACGCGACCAGAAGACAAGGCTCATACAGTCACTCCTCTCCTCAACTGGAAAGAACTAACACTAAAACCGAGATTGAGTTCAAACTTCTACTAGAAGAGAGAAGAACAAATCAAGTGTTATTGGCAATGATCGTGGAGGTTCTTTTGCTATGGTTGGCGGCTATTATAATCAAGCTGTTAGAGTTGTCAACTCAGTCATCCAGCTTTCCACGTCAAGTTCATCTCGCCACTACGTTCCTTTGGTGCTTTGTACCTGCCCTTCATCCTTTTACGTACGGGATCTTATCCAAAGCATTTGCAAGGAAAGCGATACGAATTTTTCACCGGTTGCCACGATCAAGCATACGTAGGAATAAGGTGCACGCTGAACAGGCCGAAGAATCCGTGTAATTTGCCATCTAGATGAACGAATTCGAAAACTAAAATCCGGGTCAGTAAGAGAGATACTGGTGATAAGTTGATAAAAATATTCAAAATAATAAAACGGGAATACGAGATGTTTTTCGATAACGTTTCATAAGCCAATATCAAGAGTCAGAGTTTTGTTATGGTTCTATTGTGGTTATTGAAATAAACATTGCTTTTTCAATGATGTTATACGTCGGAAAATAACGTTTTTTTCGACGAATGTTTTTAGCCATTACGGAATCGCGCTCATTGAAAAGCGTCGCCCGAGAAAAGTGGGGTACCCATGATGCTTTGCGGGTGCAATGACCTAGGAATGAGGTTGCAAACGCTCACCGCCAACTTCGGTCGCTTTAGATCTGAATTGACAAATTCCCAAACGGGAGTTGTAAAATTTCGCTTTCCGTCCGTTTAGAGACAATGGAGATACAATTGGAGCAATTAGCATTGTTTCAAAGTGACGAAATGCTCTTTTCGTCGGTAAAGAGCGAGGGCCGCGTTTGCATATCAAAAGAGCGTGAAGTGTTCATTCGTAAGCTTATGAGTGTGAGCGTGCACCTACGTGGGGCGGGAATCTACAACGTATACTTAAGCTTTTCGAAAAGTAATTATACTACCGACGTGTTATCTGAAACTGACGGCAATAATGGGCCAAAAAGGAAGGTAAAATTCCGCACAGCCCCACACTACATTATACGTTCAGTTCTTAGATAGAGTGACAAAAACAATACTTTACCATTGGGAAAACAGATTTGTTTTACGATAGTATGGGGCAGTACGGAAATTTTACTAAAAGGAATATTTCTGTGATGTTTTGCTTTCTTGGCGAAGTTGATGGTCGAACCTCGCAAATCTGCCGCATTTGAGTCTTAACACAAATTGAAAACCCGGCATTTGAAAGGTAATTTAATTTTACATCTGACCGACTTTTAAACAATATAGGAGGTAATTTAGTGTTAACAACTGGGTTGAAAACGTAAATTAGCCACCGTAAAGAGTAAAAAAGCTAAGCAGCTTTTTTACTCTTTACGGTGGCTAATTTACGTTTTCAACCCAGTTGTTAACACTAAATTACCTGCTTTACTCTCCCACCGACGTAGCACCACAGTTTCTTTAGAAACTTACCCTTTTAAACAATATAACCTAATCAAGATAACGCCACTAATTACATCTATTCTTCTTCGATGAAAAGCGCTACGTTTCGGTTGTCTGCACAAGAAACAATACTTTCGAACACTGCGTACACGGGGGATTACATGATTGACAGTCGGATTGACAGGCCTGCGTGAAGTTACGCATGCTCTCTTTCTCTTTTCTAGCTTATTTGCATTTTCCCGTGCGACGTTTTTCAATGGGCGCGATTCTGTAATGCTCAGGAATTATTTGTCCCTCGTCATTTACTGTAACCAGGTAAGAATACGGCTTTGTCACTTACGTATCTATACATTTATATTTACACTCGAGATTAAATTTATTTCTTACATTATCATTTCTGTACACGAAAGATTAATGGGTGCTAATAATCTTAAAATCACAACAACGCACTTTACTAATAGATTTGGAGTTTGAAAACTGTCACGACAAAATTGTAATCCCACATACAATATATCATCCGTATTGTAAATGAAGAGTCGTCAAAGGGATACACACTGCATGCCTGAAAGTATATCATCACCTTGTAAAACTAGTGTAAGATATATTTTACTGCAATAATAATATCTAATAATAATATAAACACATCATATGTACATTGCTGTGTGAAATAGGCTGTCTACAGCATACCCGTGCTGTAATGAGCTTAATCATTACCATTACAATTTCCTCAAATGTGATTGGTACATTACCTGCTTCATTTTTCACTAATCATTCTGTACAGCTGTAATAGGACAGTTGGCTGTAACCGGACCGTAGAAGAACACAGTCATACTAGGTCCACTTAGCTAAATCCATCAATCACAGAATTTATCACAATAACCATAGCAACAACCACTTATCCAAAGAAAAAGAAGGCAATTTCCAAAATGCAAGAATATTTAACTAAAGACATGGTCTCCACTGGAGATATTTGTTCTAGGTGTGTTTGTTTCTACGGAAATTGAAATGGTTATGATTAATTTGAAACAGGATTTCTTGTCGTCCAATTCTGTCAGTAATCATACTCGTGATAAACAAATCGGACTCCTGATAAACAAATCGGACTCCCGCTAAGCGGTCGTCCGATTTTGTTAATCACTCGTATGATTACAGACCGAATTGGACTCCACTCGGTCCTATTACCGTTATTTATAACCCTGATTCGAGCGTCAGTCTTTGATTTCCACCTCTATCATTTACCTTTTAGCCATGAAGATTTACAAACTAATCATGGTCAGCTCGTTCGATTCTTATTCGTTGTTTCGTGAAAATTATTGGTATGTCAATTATAACAAAAACAAACAGTGTGTACATCTATTTACATTTAAATCTCTATTCGTGGTCAATTTTTTCATCTTAGCCCGTTACTTATCACCCTCCATACTGATGTATTCAACAAGTTTTCGTGAGTCGTAATCAAAGGTTACTTGTTACCTGATTTATGAAACTTCAACACCGAGTTTAATTTTTCTGCTCTTACACTTTTTACGGTTACGTTCACCGTCCTCGACAACATCATTTATTTATTCAATAAATCATTCATTTGTTCGTTCATCCCTTCGTTCATTTCATTAAATACTTTTGGGTGGGATTGAGCTCAAAACCATGAAATTACTGCCTAGTATTTATCATTTAAAACTTCAATTTTAAGCTAAAACTAATCATAATCTGTCCAGTTGTTTTCATCAGCCATTTTTACATTCAATAATTTTTTTTAATCATGCAGTTGATCAGTTTGATTGAAAACAAAAAAAACCAATCGGCTTAAAATGTTTACTATTAATACCTTGGCCTTTCAAAGAAAACCAATCTTTGTAAGTATTTGTTTTCCTCGGAGCAATTTATAACTTACCACCATCAGGAGTACGAGTATTGTATTTAATTCTGCACTTAAAAACTTTTGTTTAGCTTTCCTTGAGAGACAACTTCACCAGTGCAAATAGTTACTGTGGTGAATTTGAGCTCTTCAAAATTCCCTTCATTGCTGTTATCTGAACGAATGTGATAGTTGTCTTTTCGACTTGTTAGAGCATTTCCGATTACAGTTGCACTTTGTGTTCCATCTTCTGTTGCAATGACTCCAACTCTGCCCTTAGTTTCGCAGCATAATATTTTTCGGAACTCACGTTTGAACAAGTGATTCATGCCAGCATATATGAAAGGATTGATTGTGTTGGAAAAGTAGAGGAGAAACATGCAGAGTAACTCAAAACTCCGAGGCATTTTCCCCACCAAATTGAAGCGCCTCAAGATGACAATCACCCAAAATGGAATCCAGCAGATCATGAACGCAAACACAACAGCAAAAAGCGATTTACTCACTTTTATCTCGTGCGCACTTATCGCTACGTTTCCTGTAGATCTCTGAATAGTTGAAGACGCCCCCATGTTGTGTTGTCTGATCATTTTGGCAACTTTTATGTAACTGATAATGGTAGACATTAGCGGGACCAAGAAGAATAGTGTTAGAACGATCCCGTAATGAATCATTTTTCCGCTTTCGCTAAAATGAGCCAAGGAACATTGTGCATAGCCCTGAACAAATTCAAAGCCTTGTAGACCAGTTAGGCGAGGAACAAGGACATAACATGCGACAAATGACCACACCATGATAAGCAAGGCCCGTGACTTGCGCGCTGAAAACAATTTTCTATATTGTTGGTCAGATTTGCACATTCTCACATATCTGTTAACAGCAGTCAGTCCCATAGTCACAGGAGAAACGTAGATCACAAAAAGACTGAAAAAAGCGTGAAGCTGGCAAAGAACCTCTCCAAAACTCCATTGGCTGGTTATTAGTACACCAGTTCCAAGAGGCATGACAAAAACAGCGGAAAGCAAGTCACTTACTGCTAGAGCGATGATGTATAAGTTCGTGGTAGTGCGAAGTCTGTTGTTCTTGTAAACTGAAATACAAACCAATGTGTTTCCAGTCAAGGACAGAACATTCAAGATGATCAATGAGCTTATTTCCACAATCTTTAGGGAAAGACTCCTAGAAATAAGATCGTCAGCCATTTCACCGTCCACCGCCGGAAAGCGTAGAGAATATGCTGCTACGTTTCCTTCCTTATTTGTTTTATCAATTTTTAACGACTTGTAAAGTTACAAGAAAAATACATTAGCACTGAGGGATCTCTCTAGCTGCTGGTGTCAATGAGGGTGTAAGACTCTAATGAGCCTGCTCGTGTTGATGAAAGCACACGATTGAACAAAACAAGAAAATTGTCTTATTGATTATGATCGGTTTGTCGGAATAAATTTACTCAAGTTGGCAACGTTTGAATAAAAACACCTGGCGTAATAGATATATCTTGATTAAAACCTGGAAGAAATATCTTTTATCTATCCCGATCTTCTTTTGATTTTCAGATACTTTTGACTAAAAGGTTTAGTCTACAAAACTCTGGGATCTAGATTTTTAGATAAGGAAACTTCAGGAATATTGAGCATCACTAAGCACTAAGCACTAGGAAGACTTTAAATAAATAAAGCAAGTGCCAGCCTTCCACATCAAGCAAAGCAAGATATAAATATTGATTGTCGAAAAATTTTTCAAAAGAACCCACGGCTCGAATTGAATCGGAGAAATTGAGTGAGAAGAGAGAAATAAATAAAAAAATATTATTAAATCAACGACCGGTTAAAACTATGGTATCAGATCACTCTCTCTCTCTTTGAGATGGATTAGATTGAATATAATAACTTGCCATTTATATCGCTTTTTCAAAACATTTCCTTTTCACCACGAAGGTAAATAGCTTATTAATCTTCACAGAATAAGGAATTTTAAAAAGTTTGAGGAACATTTTTCCTTTAAGCATCAAGATGAATAATGAGGAAATCGACGGAGATTATTTGGATAAAACGTTATCTCTCTGTTCGTTTCGCACAGAAGGGCAAATTTTCCCTTCTGGTGAAGTTTTGATATGAATAAATTGTGGATTCATCGTATGAGTCGAATAATAGTCAACTCTAATTGACTAAGGCTGTTGCTGTCAGTTTTAAGTTTCGATTTTAATTAAAAAGAATATCAAACTAACCTAGAGAGAAAAATTTGAATTATACAAACGTTGAAAGTTATTGTGTGTTTCTGTCAAGTAAACGGAAATTTGGTCTGTGTGAATTCAAGCAGTTTTCGATTGAGTACTGAGGTTGGCTTTGTTTTGCCTTGCGCTGTAAAATATCACCATCCATAAGATGCACCTGTAAACCAATATTTTTGATTACCAAAACATGCGGGAAAATGCAGAAAAGAAAAGAAAGGGTTGAAGCATTGAAATATATATAACAAGATGATGGCAGGAACAGACAATTAAAAAAAGCCATACCGAATTATGTGTTGTTAAAAAAGCAACATGTCAAAGTTTAAGACAATGTCAGAAATACATGATCGTGGAATAATGACTAAGTAAATAAAGTAAATACATAAATGGATGGATGGAAAATGAATAACGCATATCTCACTGTTTTACCGCTTGATTGACACACCTGACAAAACAAGTGAATCAAACCCTAGAGTGCTTCTGAAAACAAAACCTTTTAACCAAAGTGTCGATCGGTGAGGGGAAGAGCTTGACAACTAAGCAGGTTTTCATTTCAAACGAGATTTCTAACCGCTTCCGTGCCAAACGGAGTATAGCCATGCACAGAAGAGAAAAAGGTTAATGGATTGGAATGGAAAATGGAATGTAAACTTCTCCAGTTCTCTGAAAGTGTATCAGAACCGATCTAGATTTCTTGTTAAAATTTTTCTCAGGAAGACGGACCACAGTGGTCATTACAGACCATGCACCAGCACTACACGTAGGTCTCTAAGGCACTTCTGGTTGATTGAAGAAATAACATGAATAAACATACCTTTGGAAAGGTTCAGCAAGTATTTTGTCATTAAAGGGATTATGGTAAGTTATTTGAATAAAGGCTATCGTGTGATAGGAAGAATAGAGAAGAATAGAGAAGGAAGAAGAACCTCTATGTTCTATTTGAGTGCTATGGTTCACCTTTCAATGGTCCTCGAAGAAAACGAGTTCATATGCATGCTAACCCTTTAACTCTCATGAGTGACCAAGACAGATTTTCTCTTTACAAGATCAATATAATATAAAGCAGACAAGCGATAAGGATAAACAAAAATCAATGAGGGGAAATTATTTGATGCAGATATAAAAGTCATCAATGCAGTTATAAAGACACTTTAGAGGCCCACCTTCCTATGTCCATAGTGCCATGTAATGAATTACTTGAGCAACGGTTTTATTCGTTACCCTAATATCACTTAGGGTGTTATTTAACTTTGTATTTAAGACTCAGTTGGATGTTTTCTCAAAGTAATTATATATTTCTATGGAAATGGCACAGCAATCACCCAACAGTTTGATCAGAATTTGTCATCATGACCATAATAACTAAATAAGAAATATGAACAGATCTATGTGGTACTGTCTCTCTTATTGCTGTCTAATGGGTACGCAATATCAGAGGATTTCTTCTAGAATCCCATTGAAAGCTAAGGGAAAATTAGGAAATAATGACAACAACAACAGCTTCATACAAATAAACACCTGATAATGACACTGGATAAACATTCAAGAGGCAACCTGAACGCCCATGAACTATCGAGTTTAGTGAGGAGAAGTTCTCAAGTGACCAATGTTTTTTGTTTGTTTGTTTATATTTTTGTCTGTTTGATTTTTTTCTAAGCGTGACGAAAAGCAACATAATCACGTGGCAAGAAAACCAATGTTACTTTCATTTCATAGGACATGGGCATTTAGACTGGAATTTAGATGAATTTGACGGTGGTGTCTACATTAGAAAAATGATACCAAAATATTTGGGAACAACATTCATTCTACTTATTTTCTTATTTGCAATTGATATAAGAAGAAAATTATTTATACTTGAGGTGATTTATTCTTTTGTAGGTAAAGGTATAATGCTCTATTTGAAAAATATGTCTTCAAAGAAGATTTTTTGTTTTTTTTTTACTTTTTAGGCCAGACGAGATTTTCATATACCCGAGGAATTATTCATATTCAAAACTGAAAAGAGTAGATTATGTTGTTTCTGTGGCAACGAGCGGTTTATCGACTATAATGTGAGCGCTCTCTTATGTAAGCTTTGTTACCAACCTAAACGAAAAGATTACCAAGAGAACCTTACTTTTACAAACGAAAATAAAAAATAAACCTGTCGTCATTAACATTTCCTGAAATAGGAAAAAATTTAGAAAAACTCACTGAAATAGTAAAAATGGATAAGTTTACAAACGCTACCAGGTTTTTGGTTCTTCAAATTTTGCATGCACTTACATGTACAGATTTATTTTTATGACAACCCTGTAACGTTGCTAATATGACAAAAGCCACGCATGTTCTTCTTAATTATGTTCCCTCTCAGTCTTTAATACTTTTCAGTTCCTTAAGTGAAATTTGTTGTGCAAGGGAACTGAAGCATTAATATAAACAATGTATCAGACAGGATACACGATCATTCATATTTGGACTTGTCACGATAACCTCTTAATTGATTATTATTGAACGTCGAACATGTGCGCATTGGTTTTTTTACCGAGCAAAGACTGAAATTAAAAATTTGCTGCCGAAGATCGATCAAAATACTACAATTTACATGGAAAGAGCTTTTTAAAACCTTTTTCTAAAATGATACCATAGTATTGTACGTTCTATTTTTGACAGAACTGCCTTTCTTGAAAATCAGGCTCCACGTACGAGCAAAACGGGAACAAGTCTGTTCTATGGAACACCGCCGCTTTGTGGAATACCTCGAGACAAACCTGGTAGTATACAGTGAATAAACATTTGAACCAAGAACTCAGCTCCTTCTTATTAAACTAATTTTAAAAAAACTCCCTGTAATTTCAACTGGAGTTACAAAGTTTTCCTGAGAGGTGATTCTGAAACGAAAGAGAACCGTATAGTTTAGTATGAACGTTATATCAGCATTTCAGGTTAGGAAACATCAAACAACAATGCAATCACTCTTATTGCGCGAAGAACGGAAATTAAAGGCAAATAATCATGTTTCTCCAGGGCAATCTAATCATTAGTGACATTTCATATAAAAGGAATAATATATATTTCATGCCTTGGCGTTAAAGGTAATGCTACGGTAACAACAATCGTGTGTTTGCTCAGTTTAGCCTATTCGGAAAGTAATTCAGTCATTCAGTGAATGGTAACCGCCAACAATCTTGGTCGTTGTCGAAGGATTGTCATTAGTAATGTTGAATATGTTCTCGCTCGTGGGAAATATGTTGATCTATCCATCTGTTTAAAGAAATAAAAAATTACGCACATCTACAGATCTTTGAATCATAGCTTTGGTTGTGAGCGATTTACTCTTAGCGGTCTTTGTGATGCCTATGACTGAATAAGTTCTGTTTTCAGGATAGTGCCCATTCGGAGAAACAATTTGCCAGCTCCACGCTCTTATTTATCAGCTGTAAAAAGATACGTGCGGATATGCTTATGCAAGCTGAAAGAAGCTATTTTCTCGCCAAAGGTCTCGTACTGGGTTGATGTTATGTTTGGTTATTTGTGGCTGGCTACATTGCAATTCCAAAATTGGTAAATTTGCAAGATTTTGAGTTTGTGCCTGGTTATGCTCAGGGTTCAGTATAACGCCGTGGAGAACAAGAAAAAGTAAGTCATTACGCATAGCCTTAACTCTTATTCTCATCACCCCATTGTTTGCTGCAACGCTTTTTTACTCGAAAGTTCTCAAAGCTTTTCGTCAGTAACAAGCAGGGCTCTTACCGTCCCCTACCGTCTGAGACACTCGATACGAAACGACACCCACATAAATTTTCCGCTCAAGAATTGGACTGAGTAGATCTTTATATTATTCACGGTTGCAATCACTTTCTTGTCAATACAATACAATACAATACGTCTACTTTATTTACCCAGGCTACATCTCGGAGAGATAAAAACTCTATAAAACATGTGCGTGAGACAAAAAACGTTGAAAAGAAAAGAAATCAGTAATTTAAGTTACCATTCTTAAATCTATCTAAAACCTTGCCTCTTTAAAAGTCATTTAAAAGTAGAAATATCCTTGACGTTTATAACATACGTAGGTAACGAATTCCAAAGTTTTGCTGCCAAAAATGAGAATGACTTATGGCGCCATTCTAGATTGAAATTGGGTAACGTTAAAAGTGCCCCCGACCCTCTTAATTTATGATTGCAGATTTTAATCTTAAAAAAAAATTCCTCAATATACCTTGGGCTTCTTTATAAATACATTTATATACCAAAACCAGGGCCTAGAATTTTCATCTTTCTTCAAGCGTTCTTACCGGCCAGCCATATTTAATAAATGATTGTATGGGGTATGCTTTCCATACCCTAAAATAGATCTAAGAATATTATTATCGGTGCCTTCTGGTTCTTTAACTTGACCTCTTCCAACTCCAAGTAATAGCGGACAACAATATTCTAGATGAGGAAAAATATATGCTTTATAAAGGTGGCATATTACTTCTAAAGAAATAATCCTGCGATTCCTCCGAAACACGAAGGCTTTGGCAGACGCCTTTTTTACTTTAGTCGGAAACATGAGCGACAAAATTGTAATCTACACTGAAGTTAGAGCGATATGGTACTGGACCTATAGTCTTTGCCTGTGTCTTAGACGCATTGATCTGTAGATAGTTTTGCCGAAGCCATGTTGATAATATATGTGGATCAGAGTTAATAATATATTCTATAACTGGAGGGGAAGCGTCCGATGCATATTCAGTAGTGCTAAGAAGAAAGTACCGGACTGGCGTGTCGTGCGATTAGCGCGCGCGCGCTGAGACATTTAAATTTGACCAGTTCGTTCGCAAGTTACGCGTACGATTTCTCATGTGTGTGTTTTTCAGTTTTAGTCGCATTTTGGAGGTTTTTGTGTTTGAGTTTGTATTTTAAGCCGTTACCGTTTTACCGTCTTTTTACCGATTAAACGTGCCTGCTTTTAAAGGAGATTTTTGTTATCGCTTCCGAACTTCTGTCATCTGGTGTCATACAACCGAAGAGAGGAAGAGAGGTATTTCTAACCTGAAGGTTCAAATCATTGATGTTAATGTTCAAAAGCAAAGGGCCCAACAGGGACCCCTGAGGGAACCCAGTTTTGATAGGTTTCCAGTCAGAGTAAGTGCCATCCAATTTGACTCTCTGTCTACTAACTTGCAAGTAATTGCTCATCAACTCCAATACTTAATCTGTGAAGTTTTGCAAGCAGTAGGCCATGGAAAAAATAGAAACTGGTTAGCAGTCAATGGATGTCTTTTTGCAGTACATAGATGGTAATATTTAGTCATACCCATCCTCTTCAATTTTACAATCTTGGTACAACGCGGGATTTTTATAAAAAAGATGATCTGGTCTCTGGATTAAACTCTGCCAGAAAAGCAATCGAGAAACAAAATTAACTAACACTGTGTCCTGCTTAATGTCACAGGAGGAACAAACAACGTTCCATTCGTTCAAAGAGTTTCTCTTCTGACCTGAATTAAAGATCACTCTCCGACTTCAATTTACACATTCATTTAAGTGTAACTCTGGAATTGGCTTTTTAAGCAACTTTAGCTTGACTTTAACCATGTCAACTGGGCTGTCATGAGTGGTTTGGACGAACAAATACACAGTTTATGACACGGGCTTTCAGACATGACAAAACACAGTTTTGTAGAATTAGCCTTCGCTAACCTTCAGCGGGGGCATGGTTGTTTCATACAGTAAATAGTTAAATTGATTTTTTTTTCAAATAAGCCGTATGGTCCACTCGAGGCAAAAAAGATAGGTGGATACAATGTGTTTCTAGGGTAGTCAGCGTTTTCTACAAGCAAAATCCGTCTGAAAACAGTGGAAACTTTTAGATCCTCTTTGTGCGTTTGCTATTATAATATTTTTATTAAATGAGCGTTGGAACCTAAACCGATCAATGTTCTGCGTGGAGGTTATACCTGTGTCAGAGTGTGATGAATAACAACGAACAACTTCTTCAAAATTGAAATACTTTAATGCATCAGTAACCTGTATCAGATTCTGAATGCAAAAGGTTAACTAGTGCAAAAAGCATGCAGGTACGAATCTAAGGGACTTACAGTGTAAGAAGCTTGGAAACAATCTCGGATGTAATTTCGAAATCATTCACCGTCTCATTTTAAATTTCTTCCTCATCTTTATTCTTTCCCCCACCCCTTCTCCCCCAATTATCTATGCTGCCTGTTACACAACTTAGACAATTCGTAATAAACCGATCTTAAACTTTAAGTAAAGAAACAGATAAAAATTCAGTGTGAAGATTCCTGGTTCAAAACCAAGGATGAAGTAGTAACAGTACAGTTCAGAGATATTTTCCGAAGGAAGAACGAGCGTGAGGAGGCGAGCGTGGCCTAGTGGTTAGGGCGCTGCACTTGTAAGCCGGAGGTCCCGGGTTCAAGTCCTCCTCCCTGCCACTGGATGGATTTGTCTTCGGTGGCCCCGAATTCAACTCCTGCACGCTTTGTAAATAGCCAACTGGTCTGCCTCCTACCAGTTGGGGTTTTTAACGAGTTTCTGTTCATTTACGATATTTGTTTCCTTATTTACAGTATCCCCAATTAGCACAGCAGTGCTAAAATACACTGACACTTAAATAAAGTTATTATTATTATTATTAACGACCCAACACGCTGGCTTCGTTCATTAATGACAGCCATGACGTCATCTAAGATGAGGAAGATAAATTTTTTACAGACAACTAAGAGGCAAGCGTCCTCGCCGGTTAAGAAAAAACCGCTCTCCTTTCATCCTTTCTCAATTTAAATTGTTTTTTGACCGATTCATTCGCCGCTTAGTGTCTTGAATTTTCAATTCGTACACAGTCATTACTGTATTTTTCTTTGTAGTGACCAGAGAAACCCAGCGGCAGATGCACTTTTCTTTTGGAAAAGCTCTTCTGTATATATTTACACAAAATTTCTGTGAAATGCACGTACGTGAGCTCTTTCTGTCAGGGATAAAAAACGTCATTAGCTGACCGAGCCAATTAAACAGCGGAATAAACTGATCGATGAACGCTTTGTGGATGAGAGCGTCTTTGTGACGAGATACAGGGAAACGATAAGATCTTCTGCTATATTTGCTAGTAAGGACAGAGTCATGTGCAATCAAGCCAATAAAATTAGCCGATAATAAAGAAGCGAACGTATGTATTTCATAACAAACATCATGGTAAGCAACTGAATAGTTAAGGGACTGGATCTTCATAATTGTAGGTGTAGCTCTCGGCATCCACCGTGCAATTAACAAAGTAAGCCTTCATGATCAAGAATCTCGTGGAAAAAAAAAAGTTGCAACTTACCTAACAGTCATTAGTGAAATTTTACCCACACAGAGAAACACATACACGACGGAATAGTTCAGAGCCTGCATTGACCAGGATAAATACAGACAATTGTCATTGAAAACGTCTTCCTGTCGAGCATACAAGAGTCACTGTAATCAAACTTCGGCATCCACTAGAATGGATAAGGGAGCATATGATAATTGGCTTTTTCCTACAAACTGTTTTATGTCAGATATATTTGCGCAAAATTATAAATTCAAGTTCGATAGATAAAGCAGTTGTGAACTATGGGGTTTCAAAACCAAAGTCACAAATTGGGAATGACTAGATAAAAAAACGGAACGAGAAATCCTTGAGTGTGTTTGATTTCGTGACAACGATGTTCGGCTGGCTGGAGATGATAATCGTGACGATACTGCTGATTTCAAAGAAGCGAAAAGCTGCCGTCCCATTTAAAGGAACGGAGCTTACTTAATGTTCTTATTGTCATTTCCTGTTTTAATGGTGCAATGAATTAAACACTCTCTCAATTATAATTAGGCAACAAAAGTATAGGGTATGTATCAGAGAAACACAATGACTTTCTATTTCAAGCAGATATGGGGGAATATCGTCCTGTGTTTTAAATTTAAAGAGCGTGCATTTAGTCTTGTCGTGCTTGATGACCAACTGAATTTGATACGAGCCAATCATATGTTACCGAATATAATTTGTTTGTCTCATTCAGTCATGTTTCAGCACGCACACAGTTCGTTTTGCGATTAATGTAGCAGTGAGCTATGGAATAAAACTGCAATTTGGGAAATAGGCACTGAATTTGATACAGGATTACGAGGAAAACATCTAAATACATAACCAAAAGGAAGACTATTCAAGGTTTATTGTATATTGTGATTAGACAATAAAAATAAACAGTGCTGGTGACGTCACCGGGTAAATAGCCCTTAGAAGGCAGATGGTGTTTAATTGTCTCAATTTAAAATTTAAAATTTTTAGGAAATTCATTTCCTAATATACTGTTGCTATAAGTTGCTACTTGCAGTTTATTTGACTGAACGAAAGGGTGTTTGTTGATACCTTTCAAATGCTATGGGGATATTAAGCCGGCGAGTAGGAAACTCTTTAATAGGCGGCATTATTAGCAAAGTATAAAATTTATAAATATTTTAGTATTTCGTTCCAATTCTATAACTGCATTCTACATTCTTCTTTTTTAAAACGAGATCTCAGGTAATTTAGGAGAAGTCGGTTGTTTGTAGAAGAAGGAAAATGTTCTCTTTTTGGTGTGCTATTACAAAGACTGTGTGTACAAAAGAAGTCAAACAAAAGCAGGATGCAGCTATTTACTTATGTCAAAATGACAAAACACAACAGGGGATCTTCGGTGAAGGCTGTCAAAACTGACCAGAAATAATTTCCTCTCGGCCCTGCTTTAAGCAAATTGTTTGCATTGACTAAATTACGACTCCTGTGAAGCTGCCGTCAGTTTCATGGTCAAACGCCAGGCTTCACATTGAAGCCAGACGAAAGCCTTCCTTATTTTGAGTATTCACCACGGGGAAAACGACTTTCTGGTGAAGAATAAATTCTCAAGCCATTTTCGCATCTCTGAATTTGCAATTCATTTAAGTTTTGCGATGATATCGTAAATTTTGTATATTCATTATTCTTTTTGCAGAGTTAAAATGACGTTTGTTCGAGACTTGATGATCATTGGCGGTCTGCTCGTATTTGCAAGCGGTTTGTTTGATGATAGTTTTCTTTTTTTTTTTCGTTTTGCTCCATCTGAATCACCCATCTCCATAGTTTTTTTTTTGCTCTTCAACGCAGTGAAATCTATAATTGTTTGCTTAGTGCAGTTCATGAGCCATTGTGTTCCTTCCCCTTTTTGGGGGACGGTTGTTCTTATGATAACACGAAATAACGCAATTTCCATTTACACTGTCTGTATGGGTCTTATGCGAAATTACCGGCTCGGTTCATTACCATGAAACATGTATCAAGCTGCAGTGTAAGGAAAGGTAAATAGGCCTTTTACATGTTGTTGCTAATTATTCTGATGTTTCTATGGAAAAATTACTTTGCTCAAGTACCTTGAGAGGCTATTAACACGTGCTTAGAATACAGATCATCTCTGTTCTATATTGGTTATAAATGGCGATTGAATTATCTCCATGTAACCCGGCTGGGGAGTTTTCTCAATGACCCGTGGCGGATTTATGGGAAGGGGTTTTTTAATGGAATTATCCGTCTGTTCACTTACTGTACAAACTCCATTGAGATCCTTTTGCATCTATACTTGATGTTTATGAGTATCGCAAAACTCTCTTTCAGACTAATAAATCGAATTTTATCATAATGCTGCTCTCCAAATATAATACTAATTCAGTTTTGAAGAGAACTGTAAGCCCAACGAACTTTAGATAGAGTATACTTGTACGTAAGATGTCACCAAACTGTCGTTATCGTTGGAATTTAGATAGATATATGTTGTTTAAATTCTTAAAGCACAATCTTCGGATACTTTACGCTAACGGTTAAAAAAAGATGTCATTCACCTTGAATGACAGATTAGATTAAATTACCACCTGATAACTGAGTGACGGTGAGAAAGAGGTCAGTGGTATGTGATGTTTGCTCTCTGGGGTCGAGACTTAATTTCCGTTGTCCGTATTAGGGAGAGCCAATGTAATAGAAGTTTTTTTTTGACAGAAATCCTATCAGAGTTTTATCGCAGCACGGTAGACTACCTGCAATAAAGAGCAGTCCGTAAGGAGGGGTTCGACTGCATCATATTGCAGATGGCAATGATTTTAGCTACTAGTATAAATGCTGTTGTAGGGGAAAGCAACGTTACTAAGGAAACAAGATGCTGTTAAAAGCGTTAAATCGAGCCTGCTTGAGGAGTATATAAGGAATAAGAAGGTGACTTTTTCTTGAGAGCGTGTGTGTAGTTATCACGACCACTGGAGCCATGAGGTGAGGGGTAAAAGAGCGCCAGTTACTGACTGCCTTTGCAGTGGTGGGGTGAACTGACAGATGATAGGATGATTGGACCTAATGACAAAAATAGAAATGAGAATGTACTCAATTTGAGAAAAAAAAGTGATTTATGTAATAATCATTCGAAAGGTCCCATAACTTCAAAAATTTTGTCCAATAAATCTGATCATTCTTCTATTCTTCTACCACTGGTGTGAAATATTTCAATTTTCAGAACATGAAATCAGGTGATTATGTATTATGTATTATGGTCTTAGCTTCGATCAGATTGGTTATTTGTAATAAAGAGTAACAAATATTCCGCGGAAAAAAACTATTCCTACGAATGCCTTTCTATAAACCTTCAAGTTCTCACATTTCAATTATTTCATATAGACTTTGAAAGTATCGCACTAAGATATGTCTAATAGTACACAAGTTCCTTGAGGATAACTCTCACCATAAAAATGTCTGGCGTGAGAGTCAAACACTTTAAAACGGCCATCATCAGGAGAGTAGACAATAGCAACAGTAATGCAAACAATTGTAAAAATGAATGATATGTATTCCTCTGATATCGATGACTCAAAAGCTCTTTTTAAGCCTACACAGTAATCATATCTTTAAATGGTAGCCTCATGATGGACAATACTATTATACCTTGCACTGTATTTCAGCTGGTAAATTTCTTCTGAAACTGTGAGCATTGCTAGTTGAAACAAACTACTCTAAAGTGGATTTCCAATGTGCATTACTTCTTTTAAGTCACCAAGGTTACTTAATATTCCTTTCATATTGTGATATAGTAAAGCACACACATACTCATCGCAGTACATTGTTTTCCTACATTTTTTCCAACCACAACAACATCTGCTTGACTATATGATGCTTTTGTTATTTTACTGGGATGAACATGGTGCATAAATCCTCCACATCATTAGAAAGCTGGTACTATGTACATTTGCCTTTACGAGTTACATTTTGTACTAACTGTATGGGAAATTACACGTAAACAATCTCAATACTTAAAGATATTTTTTTCGATGTTTGCCTTTCCCTGTATAATAGCTATATGTTTGCCCAAAGACTTTCTACAACTCAATGGTTTTTGGTGCAGCGTTGATCGTGTAGAATGCCATTTCGTCCCCATTTTTTTTTTACGGACTTAATACTGTGATCAAAGTCTGCGATAAATTTTTGACGACATAGGAATGTTTTTAGGAATATGCCTCCACGCCAATTTCTTTTTTTTTTTTTTTCTTTCGTGAGGGCCTTTCTGGTTATTTTTTTACAGGTATTCTGCTGAGAGCATGATCGAATCGTTGTCACCGCACATGTTTATTACTACAATTAACGACTATCACATTAATAGACCTTAATTCTTCTGCATAATTTATATTCTTTAAAATGTCATTTTGCTGTACACACGGCGCTGATTTGTCCAATACAGCACACTTTTGTTGTGTACATAATTTGAGTAATACGTCAGCTTTGTCCGATCCAGATTTTTTGACAGGGCATGCACAAACATAGCACAAAATGCGAACACAATTTGCACACAAAAGTGGCAAAACTAATGCAAATAATAGCACTAGCAAAATAGAAGCTGATAATGTACTCAATTGAACAAAAACATGATAATGTCATCACTATGATAAAAGTCACATAAATTCGATAATTAAATGTACCTTCACTTTGATAAGAGCCACTTTTGCAATCCGGCAACAAGGCGTCCGTATTGTTTTTGTTTTTTTTTTTTTTTTTGCTACTTGATCACGCCGCATTATGTTAGGAAATGGCCTACAGATTTAGACTCTCGCCGCCTTCTTTTTGTTGATCCCTTAAAGTATATTGCAATGAAAGGAGGTCAGCTTTAACTTGCGCCTGACTGAAAAAAAGGAGAATTTCAAATCAAAGCAAAGGAGAAATTACTTTTTTTACTCTTCTTGTAGGGAAAAAGTTTATGGTCTACAATCAAAAATTAAATCACACGAAAGCAGACAAGGAATGTCAATTACGCCACGGTCTTCTTGCAAAAATCAGAACCAGCGAGGACCTTCTATTGGCTAAAAATATATCAAATACCACCAACGGCGTAAAGCACTGGATAGGTCTTGGGTATTCCAGGCAGACGTAAGTAACAATTGTAAACTGTGTAATTTTTTGTGAGCATTAACATGCAGGTGGTGGATCTGGTAATGATCAGCAATTCGGATATTTCGGGGTTATTTCTCATTATGTTACTGTTGCTGTAGCGTTTTTGGATTTGTTTTTTCAGAAAATGGGCCTGGACTGATAAGAATGAAATTACAAGGCTGAGAAAAGTTGACATGATAATGGACTATCGTGAAATAGAAGATCAGAGCAATGTGAATAATTCTGGACCGTTCTGTTGTATGATAACTGATGATAGTAAACTAGAGTGTACAAGCTGCACTGAGGAGCACGGCTATATTTGTGAAGGTTAGACGCAGCTTCTGTCAGGCAGTTTTATCTAATCCTAGTTAGAGGTGCCTCATTTATGAGTCCACTTTCAATTAGACTATTGGCTGAATTTTATATCAAGACTTAAAAGAGTACACAACTTAGCTAAGAACCAGTGATCACGCGCATATTTTTTGCACTTTGTTGGGTGATACTTTTGAAGAGCTATTAACAGGATGAATATAATCAAACTTACCCAACTGACTTACCCAAAGTTTGCCATTTCTCCTACACTTAATTACCCCATCTTAATCGCGTTGAGGCCTAGGCCTTAAAACTTAAGGGGTTACACTGGCTTTGTGCTTTTTCTTCGCTTCTGTTCTGTTTGTTCTCTTTGTGTTTGAAAGGGATTTAGCATTACTTAAATACTTTGACTCTTCCTATATAACTATCATTTTAAAGAGAGACTTAAATGTGAAATACTTCACTAAGAGACCTTCTTTCGTTTCCTTCAGTGAATACTCCACTGATCGACTTGACTTTTGCTCTCAGTGCTGCTTCTCCTTCATCTAATAATACTTTTGCATTTATGAAAAGCACAATCTGCGCCATTATCGACCAGTATGGCATAAACAGAATACGCTACAGCATTTTTGTCTTCGGTTCTGATGCCATAATAAAACTAGGTTTTGTCAACATGCGAAGCAAAGACGCCTTAACTTCACACATCGATGAAATCAAAAAAGCTTCTGGAACTCCACTCTTGGTCAAAGCTCTAGATCAAGTGAAATCAGGATTCCAACAGTTTTCTAAGGGTTCCAAGGCAAGTCGTGCTCTTGTTGTAATTCTGGACGACAAGATGGTCATCAGTAACGATGGTTTAAATAAAGTGCTGAAAGATTTAGATAATGAGCGAGTTTTCATCGTTGGTGTTGGAGTTGGAAACTTAGTGAACGAGACAGATTTGACAGCAATTACGAAAGATGAAGCACACATACTAAGAGTTGGCTTAAATAAATCGGCAAATGTCCTTGGAGGGGAAATCATGGATGTTATACAAAGTTACTTAAAAAGTAGGTCTCTCTGCCTTCTCTCAGGAGGTTCTTCTGAGCTGGTTTCTTATTTGTTCTGACTCTCAGGTGTGTTAAGACTTTCTTTTATTTCAAAAGTCCGTGGTCTCATTACCTCAGTTGGTTTAATTTTCTTACCATTAGGGTTACTTCTAAAGCATTTATGCCCTAAGATATTTCATTTCTTGTTCTTGACCTTGTGCACGGGCTCACCAAAGAGACCCTTCCTTCATGTATCTGAGTTTCCATCCTCGTAAATCTCATATACATGCTCTTTGGTTGTGATGTTACTTGAAGTTGATTTCCAGTAGTTTTGTTTCACGCAGAACAACCTCCGATACGATTGCAAAATTCTATTCTTTGCTGAAACGTCCTAGAACTCAGAAAAAGGCAACTTAGACTATTCTAGTAAAACGTGCACCATGCAAGACGCAAAAATCTATTTTAACTTCTTTAGTTGATAATTTTACATTTTTTAAGTTAAAAACAATTCGTGACAGATATTTCAAGGTCAATTGATTAGCTCGGTTCTTCTGCCTGTAGTCCTGCATTAATTGTATATATCTCAAAAAAGAACATCGTCATTCATCCCAAGCGACGTTTAACACGTTCACGGAAATATCTTCTAGTATACGCTCCTCATGATAATAGAAAGTTTTACACTTAAAATCTTATCGTCGATAATAATCGTTATAGCATTAATTCGTATCAAAGCCGCAACGTTTTCTGTGCCTCAATATTCAAAGTGACAGTGAGCTTCTATTGTGTCTGTATGTTTAGAGGAAGTTTTACCGTCATCTGTAGAGGAATTATTGCCTTCTACAGGACAGACACGAGCGACCCCCACTACATCACTTGCGTCAGAAGTAACAGTAACAACATCAAGTAACATTGGAAAAACAGATACCTCAACGATCATAGCGTCTAAAACATCCAGAATGTCAAAGGATTTATCAGCGAGTGTCTCTCCAACGGAGACTGGTGATGATCAAGAGAAGGTGATTATCACATTATATAGTATCAGTTCAAAACAGATTGATCAGCATCTACTGAATAACGTAAACAACCGATCACCAAACAACCTCTCACTTGATAGTGATGGTAGCTTCCGCCTATAGCTGGCTGCAGTCCTTCCCTGGACTACTTAAACGTGCATTTTGCTATCCCACTGTTTCTTCTGAGTTCCACCCATTTGCCATGTATGTCGTTTTATGAGGGTCTCGATGGGGTGATGGCTTTTAAAGCTAACGGTTGAAATGTTGGACATTCTACAGCTTAAGGTCTACCCAAAGAGGTTTTGTAGGGGAGGACAATTTTTTACGGTTAACTTTTCTACGACTAACGGTTAAAATTTGTCAGTTTTTACGCCTAACGGTTAAATTTTTCGGCTATTTTACGGCTTGCGGTTAACGCCATCGAGACCGCATTTTATCACTTGATTTTTACAGTTTACTGCTTATAACAGAGCACAGAAAAACAATTCAATGCAACCTTATTTCTAGATTAGACGTCATTACAACATAACTTCATATATCTGCTTATTTCTTTTACATCCAAATTGACGTTGGAAATGGATTATCTTTGATACACAGAAAAGATGGCCTACAATTTGAAATTATATTTATACTGCAAGAAAAACTGTAAGAAAATGCGTACCAATACAAATCATTTATACAATTCACAACTGTAAAATGTTCCTTTGTTTCTTTAAGATGGTTGAAAAATACTTGGATAAGTTGAATCAGTTAAACTTAAGTGACGAGAATTCTCTCCAGGTAGGCTAGATACTCAGTATGTTTTTATCAGCTCATATGTAATTGTAACATTGGGTATTGGTATATCCCTCATGAAATTGTTATCATCCTTATTTTCATTCTTTTTTTACTGTTACGGATGATCATTTGATGAGTTTCATTATGATTACGATCTTTAGGCTGCAGTCAATGAGACAGAGAAATTGCTTACAGTTTTCCAAAAAATCGCAAGTAAAGAACGTTCAGGCGTAGAAGTGAATTTGTTGCTAGCTGCTCAGCACCTTGAATTGCTAGCTTCACAATATGCTGAGAAGCATATGTTAAAAATTGGCAGCTACCACTCAACCACAATACCCACTAAAGAACACCTAGGTGGGTAATGCTTTTATACCTTTTAACAAGTAACAACGCAATGTATTATAGGTCGTAATTAAAATATGATTAGATGTAACGATTGTTCATTAAAAGGAAATAAGAACTGCGAGTGGATCCAAAAATAGACGGAATTCGAGCCACAAATATCAGAAATTTTCGTTGATTTTTCTTCCCGTTCCGCGGACGATTCGAAAAGCAAAATGAACTGAGTGAAGCCACAGAAACGGTATTATTGATCAAGTTTCTGCTGTCTATCCTGGCGTAAATTTGTTACAAATAAAGATAATTTAGTTACTTCCTTTGGAATAAGCCTAAGAATAAGTTTTATTATTGCTTCTCTCCCTTTAATAGTCATGGAAGTTCAAACCATTAAAGCAGGTCATAAAAAGGAAGTGACGTTTCCTTCTGAGGAATTTCAAGGTCAACCGTCAAGTGATAATAATTTATTACGTGAAAGGTTCATTTTACCACCAAAACTTTTCGAAAAACAAGGTATGTTAAAAAAAATGCAGTATGTGTGTTATGTTATCAACCAGGCAGCTAAAAATCTTCAGTCGCACATTATTCATTGTAATTTATTGCCCATATTGGATCTGCAGTGAACATTTTTTTAATATTATCTAATTATATGCTCTGTGATCCTTACGGGTAAGTTTTCTTCGGGCCTCAAGGATATAAATGTCAGTACGAAAATTTGCCTACCTATAAAATGTTGGGAGTAGAGGCAAATGTTGAAAGAGTATGAACGTGTATATACACTATATCCTTCTGAGGATTTTTTTAATTTCGCTTGGGAATTTGTTCATCATGTTTTCAACAATCGTGAACGCTTAAGTGTATCTTCTTCTCAATAGAAACTGTGGTACTTGGAATAGCTTACCAAGACCTGCACAAGCTTCTTCCAGATGAATGCCAATACCTTCTTGATGGGTATGTATTTTAAGACATACGGAGTAGAATTAGACAGGAGCTTATTCAACTTCTAATACATTGAATACTCTACTTTTTTTCTCACTTTTCTATCTAAATATTTAGATGAGACGATTAGCAAATTTTTACAAACGAGCCAGATTGCTAAAGGAATCAAATACACTTTATTTGCAGGAAGAAAATGATAAATACTAAACTCCAAACACCAATCATAGCGTGTTCTCTCTTACCGGCCCCGACACCAGTGCTGGCACAGAACATTACTATTTCATTTACTTTACGAAAGGTAAAAGTGCACGTCTCATATGCTGACGAACTCCTGAAAAAGATGTTCTTGTTATAGTCTTTGTATTTCCTTTTTTTCTTATTGGTTAGAATTTCTACAGTTGAAAAGATATATATGATTTTTCATCCAGCCATTTCTGGTTGATTGATATGGGAGCAACACGAAGCATGATCTGTGGAAACACTAACGAATGCACGATGCAGTTAGGGAAACTGTATATTCTGAGTCGATTTTTGCAATACGTAATTTTATGAGTTTTGAGTGTATTTCATGTAGACGTTGCATGTAGACGTTGTAACACTGTTATTTTTTCTTTTCGTTCCGTCTTTAAAGTTTATAAAACCCGAGGACAAGCCTTATTGTGTATTTTGGGACTTTGCCATCAGGTATGTTTTCTTAGCTGTACATAAGGCTTAATTCATTTCACAACTTATATTACTTGAAATACTTTTTTTCTGAAAACGACCATTTTCTCTAACAATGTCGCGACAGTAAATGAAAGATAAACTTCCCGTCCATAGGAGTCAGGTTAACGGCTCCTGGTCAAGCAAAGGATGTTCCCTGATTAATAGAACAGACACCAAAGTTGTGTGCAGCTGCAATCATCTGACGAACTTCGCAATTCTTATGCAACTGGGAGAAGCCAAAGTGAGTTACAAAGTAATGTATAGCTATCCTGTCGTGTTATTGATTTGCATCCGCAGCTACCATTTGTCAATGTGTGTCGTTTTATACCTGAAGCGGTTTAGATATTATCAATTAAAAGTTGTTCAAGTTAAGTACTCGGTATTTTTGCTTTAGATTCCTCTCAAACATCAGCTCGCATTGCAAGTCAGTACATTTGTCGGCTGTGGATTGTCGCTTATGGGTGAAGTGTTTACCATTTTAGCTTATCTGGTTTTTATGTAAGTACAAACCCTTCTTTTCTAGCGGTGCTTCACCAACCGACGATGTTGGAGATTTATGAGATTGATTTTAATGAATGTGTCCCTTTTTCTTTGCCTAGGAATCTGAAGCAAGAACATATTCAGATACGATTCAACCTTGTTGTGGCCATAGCAGTGGCGCAAATTCTTTTTCTGGCTGGAATTGATGCCACATCAAAACAGGTAACTGCAAACATATCTGGTCAATCACATGAACTTTAATTACAGATGACAAAGATACTTCACTTGATTACTAGAACATTTGTAAATATTATCAGAGTCAACCGAGATAATTTCTCCAGCAGGTCAAAATGGAAAGGTTAAGGTAGCTCTCTAGATGTATGCCTCGATGAATCTTGAGTAAACGAAGAGACAAAACGACAATTCAAACTTAGACCTTATGGTTAAAATAATTTATTTTCTTGTTTACAGGAAGCTTGTATATTCGTGGCAGTGTCTATTCACTATTTTTATCTAGCCGGATTTTCTTGGATGCTCATGGAGGGAGCCTACTTGTATCTGATGGTGGTTAAAGTATACAACGCCGTCGTAAGAATGAAGTTGCTGTATGTTTTCTCCTGGGGTAGGTAAACCTTATTATTGTGCATGCGCTATTGGTATCCCTTTTTGTATCATTATAGAAAAAAAAAAAAAAAAAAGGTAAAACTAAGGTTATACCTTGCATGTATAAATCTCGCTTGGCGATAACTTAATTGTTAGAGTTTAGGATCGCATGTATGATGTAATCTATTGATGTCAAATGTGAAACAAATGCAAAAGTCGTTTAACTATATTTATGGCGAGATACACACGGAGCTAACTCACTGTTTTGTAGGATTTCCTTTTCTAATGGTGATTTCATCCATTGTCATCGCTTCTGGCTCTGCTGAGGGAATATCGGGCTACGTACATGGTGACTTGTAAGTATTTAAAAGGGTATATTAAAGGTTCAATATTTTCCTTATAACGTCAGGGAGTCCTACATTCTATCCTAGCGCTTTATTAGTGGCATCACAAAAGGTTGCGGGGGATTCTTAGTAATGAAGAGCTTTTAAAGTCTCTTTGTGGTTCGAACTGACGCAGACCGGTAAATAGCGCTTTAAAAAAGAAACGAATTAACAATCGTGATCAAAACGAAATAAAATTTGACCGTGTGTTTGTGTGTTTGTTCAAAGATTATTAATTTCTTCCTTTTCTACAGCTGCTGGGTTTCATTTTCAAATAGTTTAGTTTGGACCTTTGCCGCCCCAGTCCTCGTGGTTTGCCTGGTGAGATGGTTTCTGTTATAGTTTGCTCTACTATTTAGAAGAATTTCTCATCACTGTGATTATGGCAAAATTATACACAGCGTTCGTTAATATACAAGTGACATTAAGATGACTGAGCCTGAAATAAGCTCCATTTCAACAAAATAATGAAAATCAATGCTCTCCAGTTTGTTCCTCTTCTGTTGTAGAAATCATTTGTACATGTACTTGTTCATTTCATCAGATAAACTCCTTCATCCTTTGCCGGGTGGTGTATGAGATGACGAGAATGCACTCTACGAAAGACACCTCTAACGTCAAGTGAGTGTGTCTGCACCGCGCTGTCATTTTCTGGTTTTATCTCAAATTGAATGCTCACTTTTCCCCTCAATATCTGATTATTTCAGACAGGGGTTAAAGGCATGGGTGGTGCTGTTTCCTCTCCTAGGCCTGACCTGGGTATTTGGAATTTTTAGCATTACGGCTGCCGGTGTGGTGTTCCAGTATATCTTCACCATATTTAACTCACTTCAGGTAACAATTTCAGTCTTGAATAACTTTGTAATGGGAGCCTCTAAACAGTATTTTATTTTGCTCGACAGTAACAGAAAACGGTCTTGTTTTCTTATTGTAAACTATTATATACACTCCGCGATTGTTAACAGTAAACAATATCACAAGGGCACCGATTGATGATGCAGCTCAGCGAGATAGACTTCTTACCTTTTTCCAACCAAACACCTCTTCACTTAAGTCCTATTATGACTCTAACTCTTTGCCACGCTGTGATGGTGACTCGAGATACCTCGCACTACCGAGACATCAGTTAGTGTTCAGCAAAAGTCTTTTCCATGACAATTCTTATTCACCGTACAAGACTAGTATCCCAGACTAATGCAATCACTCGTCCTTCTTACATTTGATACCTTTAGGGATTCTTCATTTTCGTCATTCATGTCCTGCGAAGCAGTGATGTACGCGCTGCATATCTTCGCAAGAAACAGAAGTGGGACAATTCTAAGAATTCAACCTTCCCAAGCTCTCGTTCAGTGGCAGAAAACTCAAACGCTGGTTTGGAAAAGCATGACATGAATAAAATGCCTCTCAGAAAGGAGAGCCCTGATCCAACCTTTAGACGACATCAGGTGTCTCCCATTAACTCGGACAGAATAGACACAAGAGAAAGCTGCATCACTCCTGTTGACGCAAATTGAAGTAACTTTCAAAGTGAATTCCTAAAGAGGAAAAGGATGTTATTTTATTAACTTGTGGAGAAAAAAATTTTTTTCTCACCATTTTCTGAGTATAAGTTCATTACGAAATGAAAAAGTCACTAGGTAGGGAGACCTGATGAGTTCAAGATAAATATAGTAATGCATATGTCTGGTTCGTTTAAGCTTCTTATATTAGCTAAGAGGACTCTGATTAGTAAAACTCAAATTGTGTCCAATAAGTTGCAGGTTGACAGTATAATATTTTATTGGTTTATTCGCATTGAATCTACTTGTAGTTACCATGAACCTCCCCGAAGCGGAAATTTGACTGTGTCTGCTCTGGAAGCAAACCGTGAGGTAGAATGTATATCTGGCATGGTACGGAAATTTGTCGCTCGATAAGTAAAGATGAAGTTTAAGTTTTCCAATAATTTTGCATTTTCCAAATTATTTCCATTTTTATATTTCACAGTTAAGACTAATAGTTTGCGGTAAGTGATTCCAAGGATTGATCATATTTTGGAAATATAGCTCATGTCCGTCCTAAAGAATGTGTTTTGTTTTTCTTTGTTCTCTCACTAACTGAAAAGATGTCACTAACACTGACAATAGACATTATCAACTGAGTTGGTCATGTAAATTGGCTGCTGTAAAGATTTTCAAAGCTGTCGTTTCGAGCGTTGGCCTTTCATCAGAGCGAATGGAGGAATTGTGGGTTGTGTGTGTGTTTATAAGTAGAAAATGGAGCTACGCTAATGGTAAGAAAATGGTAACAAGAAAAAAGTTCCTTATGTTTTTCTCGTTTTTGAATTAAATATGTGGATGTTGTGAAAATGAAGATAGTGCCAGTCTCTAAATCGCTTTGACGTAATTTAAAGTTTTAAGAATAATAGATTCAACTGCGTGGTTGTAAAGGTGAAATTTGAGATTGAACAGAATGCAGTCGATATTTTCTTTCTGAGTGGTGGTAGCTGCTTTAACGACAGAGACAGGATAGCCACGTTTATCGCAAATCTGGCACATTGCCTCCGATTTGTGGAAAAAATCAGTGCTGTCACTTCATAAACGATAATCAGGTTTTCGACTTTTTTCAACTCAGTTGATACTACTAAATTACCCTGTTATGCTCTCCCACCTACGCAGAACCACAGTTTCTTTAGAAAGTTACTTCCTTTGTAGGACTGCATCCATACCAAGACAACAACGTTATACCTGGGAGGCTTTGAATGTCCTTGATGGGAACATGCACTGGAGTAATGATTAAAAAAGAAAATGATTATTTAAAAACACCTACCTATAGTGGTACCTCTGTTATCGTGAGAGCTGAAGTTAGCCTGAATGCGAGTGCTCCTCACAAATGAAAGCTAAAGCACTCGTCAGAAAGCCGATTATTCTCTATGATGACTTTGTACCTGCTTTAGGGTAGCACGGATACATTTATTGAATGAAAGACAAAGCTAGGTCCTGAATATTTTTAAAGTGTCATTCTGGGTTGGTACTGACCTTTCTAAAAGATTTTGGCCTCGCAGTTTGACGTGGGTTCCTCTTGCTTTTGCCAGCATTGAGTCTCCTGGGGGGAAGAGAACCTTAAACCTCCGCAGATACAGAAGTTATATTGGCGAGACAAGCGGGGTAATAGATTCATGATGCGACTAGCGTTCCGAGCGTTAAGAGAAGCTGCAGGTTCGTCAGCGTCCTATGTGTAAATGTATAAAGAAAAATGGTCAAATTTACGTAGTCGTAATTCATCTTCCTTTTCATAAAGGACGTTTGTCATTGGACATTCCTGTTGGATGTATCAATACAGTAGCTCGTTGATAGTTGTTCCTAAACGTAAATCTGTTTATTTGGCATTCTCTTTGATATCTAAATTATATAATGAACAACCGCGAAAAAATTAAGTTCCATAATTTTATCCTTTTATTTATCCTTGTAACTTTGTCCACTTTATTTTTGTTATAAAGACAGAAGAGAAAAATAATTTCAAGAGCTTCAAATTGGTGCTATGTATTTCCACCAAATGAAAACCATTGTGTGTGACTCTTTAATCTTAATCTATTCTTCGCTTTATAAAATTTTACTTTGGTTCATTTGTTTACTCTAAATCACACTGACGTAAGGCGACTGCTTTGCATTACAATATCACTTAATCCGCAGCTGCATCTTTATCCAAAGCAACTTTATTTTAGCAAGAATATCTCTCCCTAGGAAAATTTCCTTCATTGCCCAAACTGACCCAATTTTTGAATATCGAATAACACCGCGATGTATTAATGGGAAGTTCGATATGCTCACTACAACAGCAGCCTAAAGGCTAAAATCATACACATTGCCTCTCGCAATAGCCACCCTTAAGGATTGAGGGCATATCTTTTGCTGACGCATGGTGTTGAATACGTTGATAGAGTGTTGTGTTAAGAGTTGCATCTCAAAACTCTCACAGAACCTAAAAATTAGATCTTAACTTCCGCACAATTGTTAAGTTCACGAAAGCAATGAAAAATGAAATTGTTTCAAAAGAGAGCAGTTCCATGAAGTCAATACTCTTAATTGCATGCAAAAAGAGATAATTTTCCAACTAAAAGATTCTTTAGCTTAAAAAGGAAATGGATATGCATATAGCTATTATCCTGTTAGTGATTCACCCTATTTTGAAAAATTTCTAGCCTGTCAATTATTCAAACAAGGTGTTTCTTTGTTACTATTACATTTGAAAGTTAAGCGGATCTTGCAAAGCACGTATTTCTTACATGACTGAGAAAACGCACGTTGGAAAAGCTACAGAGTGTTAATGCACCAAAATTCGCCGACGAAGCTATAGAAAGTTGAGTTATTTAAAAAGGAATAGTGCATAAAGCCACATACTGACCGCGATTTAAAACTTGGTTTTGAATCTTAATGAGGGAAAATTATTTTATGGCAGGTTCGTAGTTCTTATTCACTTTTATATTTTGTATGGTGTTAATAACGATAACCTTCCCTCTATTAATCTTCTATTGTGCTCCGAAAGAATTTTAGAATTTATTTCTCTGAGCACATTCTTTAATTTTCAAATTTTTTTTTTTGTATCTCAACTTTTCAAAAGATTTATGTAAACGCCAAGTGACATATAATATTAAACTGGAACATTTGTTTTAAATTAAGACTTGGTTATACTAATGATAGATTGCAAGTATGATTGTTAAATTTATCTCGGAGGAGTTCTCTGGTAAGTATCATAATTTTTTTAAGCAGAAGAAACTTCCGTCGTGAAGACTCCAGAATTAACTGACCACATCAAACGCTTTTTTTGTTCAGTGAACATTTGTTTCATTTACGTCACGTCGATTTGAGATCTCTTCTCACCTATCGTGAATGTTTCATTTTTTTTTTACATTTACGTTATTTTTTTCTTTAGTTGAGGATTAATTTTGTTCCTTCTGTAACAAATGTTGTAAACTATTGGGGCAGGGAAAAACTCGTTTTCCTACATCCTCTTATTTCACTAAGGAAGAAAAAGGAAGGCATATGAACTATTTTCCATACAATTTGATATTCCATTCGATAGTCAATAAATGTGCAGGTGAAAAAAACATAGTCATCATCGACTACAATTGCATCTCTGAACAAACAAAAGATCTCAATAGCTCATAATCATGGGACGTCAGTAAAAGCAGGATATAAATTTATTTACATAACTAGCAAAAAACATTTCTTCTTTCAAACAGGCGGCACGGAAATTGAGCGGTTCTTCTGATGCTGTTTGGCTAACAGCTCTAGGAAACAGATCAGACGAAACAATTTTCCAAAGGAAGGTTCAGCTAGCTAAGAGATTGCAAGCTACAACACCGTCGTGTTTAGTTTAGAAAATGAATTTTTATTTCCATGTCAACTTGATCAACTTTCAAATTCTACTTCAGATCGTCGTCTTCCTTGGCGGTAAGTAACAACTTTTGTTGGTTTCATGATGATAAGCGGAATTCTTTATTCTGTTCAGTTTATAACTTGACTTGTAAAAGTTTTATTCCTGTCTTTTATTGTGCGGTATGTTAATATAAACTAATAATGATGCCCCCCTCGCGGCGTCAACCTATCCATTAAACATATTTAGTTGGAAGTTTCTGTTTTTTTTGCTTTGAAGCTCTTTTAGGATCATTATTTTCCTATCTTATTCATATTGTTTTCTTTTTTCCATTTTCAAAACAAAAACAAAAGAAAGCGTCTGTCTTTCCCCTAATAGTCTGCGACTAAAGCCGTTTTCTTAATCGAAATAGACGAGCACGGAAGTCACATTCACGTCGTCATCTTACATTGTACGTTGCAACTCCCACTGACATTTCATCACAAGTCTAAACATGTTTACGATTCAATCGAGGGCTGAATTGATCTACAAAGCGTGAAAAGGATCAATTTTGGCTAAGCCTTTCACTCATAAACTTATCATATGACAGGCACCGTGACGATACCAGTCAGAGTAAAAACCTGTTGTGCAAAGTATGGAGTACATTTCTGGCGACCAAGTAGAGCTGCTGTGCGTTGAAAATTGGTTTATCAAGAAATATAAAACTTGATTTGGTAGAGTCTGTAGAAGCTGAACATTTAACCGTGCCTCGAGATGAGCGTTCATTTAATAATCAGAAAAGTTTCGAAATTTTCGCATTTGGCTTGTAATTAAGCGTTCAATTTCTTTACAGCCCTAAACAAAATAAAATCGGCTTGGATATGAGTTTGCACTGAAAGTGTTGATTATGACTCGAGTATTTGTACAAATTTGTACATAATACTCAAGAGCGACAGAAATGCAGTACTTACACGCTTCCGTTTTTTTGTTGTTGTGTTTCGCAAATAATCTGAAAGATGACAAATCGCATGTCCGCCATAAGGAAGAAAGAGATGATCCTGAGGGTATATAAATATTTGAAATTTAACGTTATAAGAATAAATCATATATTCCACCCACGTGCAGCAGGCTATTAAGATTTTTATCCTTGAAGTGCGCATCAAAGTTATGTTACTAGGTTACGTTTAATTCAAAATATATATTGCTTTCCATTCTGTTCCATGAAAGATTTTGATGTATTTTTGAGTACGGAAACTCACGTTAAAGTTGGGAACTTTTCAACCGTGATGCGGGTTGCTACAAATTTTAAGGCTTCATTGTACACCGGTCGATTGACTGTAAGTAAGTAGTTGAATGATTTGTAAGTTGGGTTACATAATAAGCTGCAATATATAATATTTAATTTCCTATTAGATCTTTGCCAGTGTTCCACTTTCACATACCGCCCTAGTTCCAATCGATGCAAGGGAAGGGAGCTGGGAGAGAAAAACCATTGCAAGTGCAACGAAAACGAAAGACTGGGAAGAATAAAAGGCTTGGCTAATCTTCAAGAAATCAAGAATTCTATCAATGATAGCGACTCATACTGGATAGGACTAAGGTAATGTAGAAATGGGAAATGAGGATTTTATAGTTGTCGTATTCTGACAGAAAGAAGAGAGCAAAGTGAGAAAAGAAAGCTCGTGAATTTTGATCAAATTACCGCATACAGCGGGAAAAATGGAAAGTCAATTTCATGTTACTACTTTGAATCCGTCACTGGGACAAAAAGGGCGTGATCGGTGGCTTGTAAAGCTTAGGGTTTTATGAAACATTCAAGGGGATGGAATTGGGAATCTGAGTCAATCATTTGAATTTTTTGCCGTTTAGGTAGTAAAAGACAATTACCAAAGGCAAACATGTTTATCTCGTAGCTATGAAAAAAATAAAGGTTTCTGTTGGATAACGGAGAAACACGATAGATGTACAGAGCATCCTGCGGACCAGGACTTGCTGACCAATATCATTGAAGGTGAAAAGAGTAAATGGAACTCAGGGTGGTACTGCTTTTTGACCCGTAAAGAGGAGCCTAAGATGCAAGCAAAGAAATGCAATGAAAATAACGATGAGCGTTTCATCTGCGAGAAAGGTAACAAGTTAAACTTGTTATTAAGAAGTGAAGTGAACGATTGCTCAAATGAAACATTGAAAATCACACACAGACATCTTGTTCGGTAAAGTTGTTAATACGAAGGGTGATCTTTACCAGATATTGAAAACTAGAATACTCTTAAGTAGTATAGATGAAGAGATATAACGTTTCTATTGGTTAGATCTTATAATTAGTTCATGACAAATTAATTAATATTTACTGACAAATTAATCACATATTTTGTACACTACTGCGAAGAACATCGTGTAAATTTTTAACTCGTCTCTTTATTTTCAAACGACTATTGAAAATTAGGCCCGGGTTGTTCAAAGCTGGGTCATAACCCAGGGTAAGTGTGAAATTTGATTTCAGGTCTGAAAGCTTTAAAAGAAAATTCAGTTCAAATCTTTTTGCTTGTAATTTGATCATTGGATGTTCTTAAGAGGATAGGGAAAATTTTCTCTTAAGGGCTTTTGAACAAAGAAATAAAGAAATCTGGATTAAAATTTAAACCTGGGTTGGCGTTACTCGGCCTTTGAACAACTAGGCACAGGTCTTCTATGCGTAACAAAGCTGCCTACCAATTTTTTCATAAATTTCATAGAAAGTCCGTCGTCCGAGTTATCACCAAAGCACTCTTCGTCTGATAAATCGATGCGACCCGAAACAAAGACAAACATAGTGACCGCAACGGATCCAAAATCCATCGCAAAGTCTTCAGTGGTCATGAGCAGCTTGCCAAGTTTAACCACATCAAGAATGTCCATAGAAATACCAACTACAATTTATTTAGCAAACGTGACAACAGTTAAACTTGCAGGAGTCGCCTCGCTGTTATTATCAAGCACACCAGTTAATTCAGGTTTCACAAGTAATATGATGATAACGGAGCCTATAATTATGGCAAACAGCACCATAAGTGAAGCCTTGATCACACCTGCAGCTCTATCTTCACAAAAAGAAAGTCTAACCGACAGAACCGAACCTTCGGGGGGTAAACTGTCGTCTAGGGATGAGGTATTTACGTGCTTACACATAGATACGCCTTGCTTTCTTTCGTATGGCATATGCCCGTGTGGCTCCTCATTCTATCAATAATCATTGCATATACGTGTAGCTTCGCAGTCAGTTTACCTAGAGGTCAGGAGAGCTACCAAAGAGGATGAGAGGCAGATTTCGCTCTGTGCCACAGACATAAACAATGCAAGAAAACTTATACTTTTCTAAACAAGCTCTGTCCTTTCTGTTTTAGTTACAGAGGTACCATTCAGTCATACGGTCCCTCAACGCAAGCTCCAAAACCTCTTTTCAGGTAAGATTAGGAGACGACAGTAAGGTTTCAGTAAAGCATGTGAAGTTGAGAGGTTTTCGTTGTTTTTTGAATATGTTCAGATTGCAAGGAATGCGACAAGCAGCTTAATAAGATCTTTGAAAAATGACAAGACTGACAATAACGACATCAATATATTGTCAGCCATCCGGCAGTTGGAGACATTCGCCATTAGTTATGGCAGGATTCATCTCAAAGTAAACGAGAACAAACTCATCTCGGACGAGCTCTTTGGTAAGTATCTTGAGTTTGATCAAATAAATTGATACTTCAATCTCAATTGGAGGGAATTCAAGGTTGTTGTTTAACCCCCCCCCCTCCCCCCCTCCTTCCCCCCAAACTCCAAAGGCAAGAGATTAACTAAAGAGAGATGCAGCTGTTTGAGAGTAAATTACGCCTCGTAATGCACACCAATTAATGATACAGCTTCAGCCCTCACGTGGATCTTACCATCTGAGCGATTTATTCGCCTTAATTTAGGTTCAAAGAATGTTTGGCGGACCAATGTGGTCATTAGTTTCAACAAAGCTGCTCGTATAACCACGCCGTTGTGTCTGGAGAAATCTATTAAATTGTCATTTCTTGTGTTTTTGCAGCAATGAAGATTCATAAAGTGCCAGCGAACAACAAAAAATCAATTATTTTCTCCGTAGCGGAGACGAAATTCTCTGGAAACGGGGGTAAAGCAAAAATTTCTCTTCCTCCGGGATTGTTCAAAGGACAAGGTACAATCACAAGACGGTGAAGAATCGATCAGTTTAAAGGGGCGTTTGTTTTCTCAAATGCTGATATATTACATATGACTTATTTTTCCTCAGACTCTGTTGTTGTAAGCACTCTTTATGATAATATCAAACGGTGGATACCTGCATCAAAACATGCTGAGCTGGACGGGTACGTAGGTTTAAAGTGCCCATGCACACCTTAAGTTTGTCCACTTATTCATGTCCAGTCTGTGACTAGGAACATTGCCTTATTCTTATTTGCACTTTCATTAGTAAGGCGTGTATTTATCCATGCACTCATTTGCAAATTTTCAGAAAGTATTTTTCAAAGCTTAAGCTGAGAAGTCGCGTGATTGCCGGTGCAGTGTATCCTGAGCCATCTGGTATTCTTGAGGAAAACATTACGATCTCATTCAGTTATGATGAGGTATTTTTTTTCTGTCTAAACAGTGATGTGTTGCTATAGAGAATAATATAGACGTTTTGATATCGCCTCCTCTTTCAACAAACCTATATAAGGAATAAACACTGTAAGCATTAAGGTTTGAAGTCTCTCTATTGTAGAATGTATGAAATAAGAATTTAAATTTTTCACATCTAATGTTTGAATTGGACTATCTCGTTAGGAAACACTACATGCTAATGTTCCTCACTGTGTTTTCTGGGATTTTAATCGCAAGTAAGTTAAGTGAAGGTGATTTTTGTACATGCGCATAGTCTTCTTAATGTCGGTATCGACGTAAATCTCATTCTTCATATGAAGAGCTAGATCTTAATTCTCATATTTTAAGGATCAATAGAGAAAAAAACAATGGTTACGTTTTTTTCTTGATTACATTGGTTTTAATAATTTAGATCGGAGGTTAATGGTTCCTGGTCTGGTACAGGATGTTCACTGATTCAGTCAGACGACCAACAAGTCACGTGCAGCTGTAATCATCTCACAAACTTTGCTGTTCTTATGCAAGTTGGAGACAAAACGGTTGGTAAAATCATGCTTTTCACGTTTTCAAACTTAAAGCAAAAACATATAATAAAGTATACTGGGATGTTCCATAGATATGAAAGCAGTTCTGTAATCTTTCTTTCCGATTTTTCCATGACAGATGTCGACAGACCATAAATTGGCATTGGACGTTATTACTTACGTCGGTTGTGGCCTGTCACTTGCGGGAGAATTGTTAACTATTATAGCCTACTTGTCCTTAATGTAAGTGTTTTACGATTCATCCAAATTGTATTCGGGTTCTGTATTTAACCCTTGTAAAGTATCTTGACCCCTTTCTTCTCTTTTCGACAACACACAGGAATCTAAAGCAGGAGCAAATTCAAATTCATTTCAATCTTGTGGTTGCTATAGCGATAGCACAATTGACATTCCTCTGTGGAGTAGACTTTTCAGAATCAAAGGTGAGACAACGATCACTCTAATTTTCTAACACGTTTTTCCTGAGAAAGGGATGGGTAGTCTTACTCAAATATGAACGACTGAGAGACCACACCTAGAGACATGATGATTTCATTAAAAAAACTGTTAACCTTCTTAATTATGAAATTTTGATCTCAATTTTATTTACTCTCTGTACCCTAGGGAGTGTGCATCTTCGTAGCGACGTTAATCCATTATTTTTATCTGGCTGGATTTGTTTGGATGTTGTTTGAAGGAATTTACTTGTATCTAATGGTTATTAAAGTTTTCAATACCGTTGTTAAGATGCGCCTGTTTTATGCCATTTCCTGGGGTAAGTACAGTTTGTTTCGTGGATATCTTCCTGCTTTCTGGTAAAAGAAAAAACATTCTAGAGATTTTATTGCTCTTTCATAAGAGGTGAAAAGAGGACACATTTGCAAATTTATTTGCATACCAAGTCTCCCTCAAAACTGTTGGAATGCAACTCTTCTGTAAATTTCAGGCTTTCCCCTGTTCATGGCGGTGTTATCATTGCTGGTCGCCTCCGGTCTGGAGGGAGGTATTAACAGCTATGTTCATGGTGAATTGTAAGTACAAGATAAAAATATGACTAAAACTTCGTTGAAAAATACTGTGCGAACTTTCACAAGTTCACGCGAACACCAACATTTTCATTTATGGTCTTGCATCACTGAACGTGAAGACATCTGAGGAAGTTCCTTCCAGCTGTTAACAACTTTAGATCGTTGTATGACTTCATGGACTTGAATGGGGAATAAAAATTAACATCAATATAACTCATGACAACTACAACTTTAATTCCAGATTATGACGATCGTTTCCTGTGTTATGTTAAGGAAAAGTCTGCTAGAAAGCTACATATCTATTTTTTTTTAGATACATAGATTTTCCATCGTTTTGGTTAATCAATATTATTGTTTGTATCCTTTCTTGCAATTATAGTTGCTGGGTATCCTTCAGTAATAATCTGATCTGGACATTTGTTGCACCTGTTCTTGCTGTTTGTATGGTACGTTTCAACTTTGCAATCCGATTACAACACAATTGCTCGTAAGGTGCAAACTATTAAATATGTTAATGACGAACTACTTTCCTTTTCCCAGATTAACTCCGGACTTTTAACTCGAGTTATCTATGAGATCATTTGCATGCAAGGCGACAGAACGTCTGAGTTCGAGAAAATCAAGTAAGTTACAGAGACATATCTCTGATGAAAAGAAAGTCACTCAAAGTTTATTTCTTTTTCAACGCGAGACTGAAAGGCGCTCTTCATTTTCAATGTTGTGACCGTTAAGCACCTGAAGAGCACTTGAGCTCACCTTGCTGCTCGGTTAAAAAAAAGCCGAAAGTAATACTCTCGATTTCTGTCAAGATAACACCAGCTAAGTTTGAAATTTTGAAATTTTGAATTTTGAAATTTTGAATTTTGAAATTCTTTGGGTAAAACCGGGTAAAACTGGAACTGTAGTATGGACACCCTACGTTAAGGGGATTGTCTTTACGTAAACTCTACAGAGAGTTCATGGAAGGAGGATCGAAATTGTTAGATTGGTCAGACACAAAAAAATTAAACTGATCCAATGATATTGATATTGATTGTCAAATAAAGAATGTCTGCAACAAGCTTTTCTATTTGGCATCTAGTTCATTCCTTCCCTAGTTGTAGATGAAGCTAAAATTTTTATTTAAACTTATTTGTTGCTCCAGGCAGGGTTCGAAAGCGATGTTGGTACTGTTTCCGCTCTTGGGCCTGACATGGGTGTTTGGAATTCTAAGCGTAACAGATACTGGTCTGGTGTTCCAGTATATTTTCACCATACTCAACTCATTACAGGTCACAGTCCTATCTCTGACTCTTTCCCAGTCCCCAGAAACTAGAAATATTTTGTGGACTCACTCAGTTTCATTTTAGTTTCATTAATGTTTTCACGAGTAAATTTAAAATAGTCCTGTAAGTTTTAAAGGGTATTGAAACAAAGCATGCATCGTAATAAGGACAATGGAAATGCAGTAAGCTTAAACCCTTACGAGTTCCCCTTTCTATTCGGAGTTTCTTTAAAACTGATATCCACGACAAATAATAATTTACCAGAATGCAGTGCTTTTTCTGTGCAAAGTTGTCATGCCTTTCACCTCGAACACATTTCGCAGTGATTTTCGACTTTCTCTTTGGCATAGCGTCGAAAGAAGCGGCAGCCATGGTGCTTCCGCGCTCTTTGGCGCGAAAGTATGAATGCTTTAAGTCGTGAAAATTATATGATGCATCAGGAGTGCTACTGGTCACTGATTCCAAAGATTACGATGAAATTACCTGGCTAAGAGTTTCTCAATGAAAATCCGTAGATGTGCCACAGCTTTTCATAGAATACCTATTTCCAGCGACCAAGGTTTCAATTTTTTGAACGGGTTGAGAAACCCGATGCTTTTAACATGTCACATTTCAACATACACGATTTTTGAGGAGTTTCTTTTTAAACCTTTCCTTTCCTTCATTAGGGTTTCTTTATCTTCCTTCTTCATGTTTTAAAGAATGGTGAGGTGCGAGCAGCTTTTCGTAGAAAAAAGAAAACCTGGATGGAATTGAGGAACATTTCAACGTCTCGGGTTTCTTCCCATAGCATGACCGTGCCAAATAAGAAGTTGAGCGAAGAAGCAGCAAATGAACTGAAAAACATGGGAAGAGAGTCGAACTCTTCGGTGGTTGGGTACATTAATCGAACTTGTGTTAAAAAAGACAGAACGCTAACCCCTGTTCAAATGTGATCATTTTAAACGTGTCTCGTTTTGCCAATGTGATCTTATAAAGCCGTATCGTGTCTCATACACCCAATGGCTCACTTCCCGCCCCGGGGGGTAATCTCATTTAAAAGCTCCATAGTGGCTACGACTGATCTCGATACCTGGTCACCCCTCCTACCCCCCTCATCCCCTCCCAAAACGAAACGTAGTCATTTACCGAGTAAAAACCTTTTTAAATTCCTGAATAATAAACACTTTTTCCAATTTTATTCCCCTATAAATACGTTATAAATAATCACGTACAAATGTGCGTGTAAATAGGTGCCAAACATCATTGTTAGTCAATTGTGTCTAGAAACATCTTTCTCAACCTTCACACTGCTGCTACTCATAAAAAATATTGAATATGTATTTTGTCCTGTTTCGTCGTGTGGTCGATTTCAAGTGTATGTAGACCGTAAATATTCCAAAAATAAAGAGAAAATATAAATAAATCGAAAAATACATGTAAAGATTCGTGTAACCCCATACTAATAAAATAAAAAAGCCTAGCCACGAGGGCAATATATAGTTTTCGCCATAGCTTTCTTTGATCGAAGTGCTGCGTTCGTAATGAGGTATGGGGTTGAACGGAGATCTTGTCAATACATAGGTAAATAATAAATATATATATATGTTATTTGCCGGTTGGGAGGTCCGTATGGTGAAAAACTGTGACCGAGGTCTTGAAAATACTGCCCGAGGCCGTAGGCCGAGGGCAGCATTTTCAAGACTGAGGTCACAGTTTTTCACCATACGGACCGACCCTTAGCCGGTAAATAACATATTTATTGTTTTTAAACTTGACGAAATTCTTTCCGAAAGAACCCGAATGATTTATGGCCGTAAATACGGCAAGATCTTCCATAAACTGAACAATTTTTGAGTGAGTAAATGGTAGTTGAAATAGAGGTGATGCAAATTTAAGAGAGATACCTCAGCGAAACATTTTCATTTCCGTATCGATAAAGGTGATTTAAAAGGCTTCCAAACAAACTTTGAAACATTATTTTTACAAGTATCTGTCACAATCTGACACCTGTCAATTAGAGAGCGCGCAAGAAAAAGAAAAGCGTAGGAACATTTGAAAACCAACAGAACTAGTTTGGCAAGGACTGTCACGACAATGTTTTCTTCAAAATCAGTTAATGATCTAAGGGAAAGTATTATTCACTCTCATCGACGATTCATTTATGTACGAATATTTACCTCTGTTCATTAAGTAAACGGCGAGGAAATTAATTGTGAGTAAATTCAATCTTTTTATTTTGAAGTTGTGAGAGTTTGCTCATTTGTTTGCTGTAATGGCGTGTTTAACTCTGATCTTTCCTTCACAAAAACTAAATTCGAACGGCACACTCAAACGAGACACAAGGGAATCCTTCAAATTCCTTCAATTTCTGTTGTGCAATTTAAGGTACAAATGTCCAAATTGAACGGAATTGGAAAGACTCACCAGGAGCGTATATTTGTTGTAGAACTTAAATTAAAACTTCGCTCGCTCTTTCACTATGAACAAATTGCTCGAGAAAATTCAGATATTAAATGAATGAAAGTTCCATCGTTCAGTTTAACTGTAACCAAATACCTCACGTTCCAACTTTCTGGGTACTTTTTGTGAACGATTAAAATTAATTGCAGATGGTTTTTAGGCCGCTTGTCAACCAACGTAATGACACTATTGTTTATACAAATTCATTCTGAAACCAATATTTTTCTGTCAACCAAAGTGATTTGATAGAGAGAAAAGAGAGGATTCATAAGTTATTTATCGGCTTGAGGTAGTGACCGACGTGTTTGCTTAAAAATACTGCCCAGCCGGAAAACGAGGTATATTTATGAAAAATGACAACGAAAGTTGGGATGTACTCGGCGACTCACGAAAGCGTTACCGTGGCCCGTGGGCAGAGATAGGAAAATACTGACCGGGTAAAGAACCAATCAGATTGCAAGATTCGTTACCGTGCCCTCTAAAAAAACAATAAAATAAATTATAGTATACCATGTACTATGTTATTTGGTGAAAAATTTCACAAACAACACCGAATGTGCGCACGCGCTTTACGAGTGCAAACGTCCGTGTGAATATATGAGTGTCTCCTGCACCCGCTGCTCAGTTGGTAAAAGCTATCATGTCTAAACACAGAGCAACAAAATAATTCCTTCATAAGACAGAAAACCACCCCAAATGGTAAGAATACTATTCGGATTCAAAGGAATCCAGCACACGAAAAACTTCCTTTAACGACGTCACAAACCGATGAACGTCCGTGAAGCTGTTGTACAGCGGCGTTGGAGCAATTCTCATGACGTCAGGTTCCCGTGTATCCACCTGGAAGAAATTAAAACCGTAATATTATGCAATAATATAACAGTGGATACGAAAAGATTTCATGAATGTCTAAACCATTTCAATTCTTACCACAACTCCTCGTTTTTCAAGCTCTTTATGCACGGATTTTATTGGTACAGAGAATTTGACTGACAGCTGACAACCACGCTCAGCTGTGTTGACTGGCGTAATGATTGACACATGTATGTTTTTCTTGTCTTCTGCAAAACCGTTCTCCACTTTTTGCCGTTTCGTAGGTGTTTTATCATCGTCTTGTGGCACTCCAAAATGGTGTAGGAGAAGAAGCTCAAGATAAGCTAAAAGAAAACATTTCCCAGTTTAGTAAAAACTCTTGCCTATCCAGAGTATTAAGGGAAAAGTTTCTAAAGAGACAGTGGTTCTGCGTCGGCGGGAGAGTGTATAACCACTCAAAATAATTTGGTTCATCAACTGAGTTGATAATGTAAATTGCCACCGTAAAGACCTTATAAGGCCGCAGAGCAGCTGAGAAACTCTTTACGGTGGCTAAATTCACATCATCAGCTCAGTTGACAAAACTAAATTATCCTATCTGGAGCATTACCTGAGCTTACTTTTCAAAAGTGAGTTTAAAGACAACTTTTTTCTTTTTGATATATCGGAGCATGAGCAAAGACGGGAAAATGGAAATTTGACATTATTTACAGTGTACGAAAATTAAATTGCTTTTTGAATATTCGTTGTTTTACCTGACAATAAATCTGACTTTGCTCTTAGATTCTTCATGCTTGTTTTTGCAAAAATCTGGTTGAAAAGGAAAAGAGCAACACATCCCTATTAGTTTAGTTCTCCTTCTTTGTGTAACACAAGACAGCTACTGTAGCCTTCCTACACACGCAACAGATTAACGCAGTTATATGGTCTTAGGTCTGTAAGTGACTAGTGAAACAAGAGTTAGTCTCTAGATGTACAAGTTGTCATCTACCAGGTTACAAATTTATTTTTTGTTTTTTGTTTATTTTACTTTTTTGGCGCATGGTGAACGCAGTATTGTGTATCAGCTCAATAAATAGAAAAACACGTTCAGCTCTTCTGACCAACAGAAATACAAAAACAAGCTTTAGAAATGACCAACAATAAGTTTGGTGGTGAACTAATACAGGTGCCTTACATTCAAACTTCCTAATAATGAGACAGTTTGCAGTAGAGGTGGATTAGATAACTGATAGGCAGCAGCTCCAGGTAGTGGCTTGAATTCTGCACCAAAAGGAAAATGGTTTACATGTAAGGATTATAACCAAAACTGGAAGCTTTTATATCCTCTTCATGTCCAAGTATATTCAGCATCAAATTTCTCTATACAGTTTTAGCACATCACGAGTTAGGGTCATGAGAATCAAGGAAATGATCTCCTAGAATGACTGCCCTGTCACTTAACAAATCCTCACACTGTCCGTTACAGGAAAATATAAGGAGACCAGCTGAGTGAAGAAATATAAATTCTGTGCTTACCCATCCAAGCCAGGCTTACTTGACAATTGAATTATATGATTAATGAGAAGGGGTGAGAGAAAATACCCTGAGTGGCTTTTGATAGTCTACATGACTTCCAATTTGTCTTTTTCCTCTATGAAATGTGTAGCATATAGTTTCAGAATAGACTTTAAAGCATGAAGGAAAACTCAACAAAGGTCTATATTTACACAATATGTCAACTGCCGTGAAACATGCAAACGAGGCTGACAAGTGACAGCGTGAAGACTTACATCATACACCACAAAATGCAAGGAGAATATGTTTCATCAAAAGTCATTTATTACATACAATAGGGCTTTTTTCCACATACCCCTTTAATTCTTAGCTGTTGAGCATGGACCAAAACCAATGTTATCTTTTTGAATTAAAATATATTTAATAAAATAGGAATATAATGTTACCATGGCCCATTTCAAAACGACTTGTTCTGTCATGACCCCACCAGCCAGCAAACCTACAGAACATAAGTACTCACTGTTTATTGCTATGTGTCAGGAAATTTTTTGAAAATGGTGTTAAAGAAATCTTCCTCATGTAACCATAAAAATGATTAGTGTTATCAATTTATCATTATCCCAATCAAATACTACTTATTAATCACAATTAAATAGCACTCCTGTTAACAACTGTCAGGTCACCTTAGCAACCCAAATAATTTGGATTTATAAGATTCATTATCTTATATCATGGAAAGGGTTAGGGACAAGTGTTCAGAACTAGTTTTCTTATTTTTCATTCATCTTTTTCTGCCAAGGCCAATAGCCAAAATTAATTTCTGGCTAAGCCTCCATAAAGTACAGCCATCCAAATGTAGCATGAGCCCTCATTACCATATTCCTGAGCGAAAGACAAGGGAAACTTTTTTTCAGTTACAAAATGGACTGCTCCAAGAATGAGTGGTCATTAAAATAATTCAATACACACAAAATGGTGTTTTACTTGTTCATTACATGCTTCTTTCGAAAACTTACTTGGGAAGGTCAAAGTTGTAGGCATGTTTTTCATGGACAAATGCTCCAGCAATACCTCCAGGTCCTGAATTGAGATACTTTTAAACAGCAAAATCAAGTGATCAAAATAAATTTTTATAATGACTGAGCTATTACATTACTATAAAACACACATTAATATATACATCACAATTACTTCTGCTCATCAGCTGACCAATGAGCATGTATAGATGAATGCAGGTCACCTAGTTATTCACATGTGGGTTGGCAAAATGTAAAACCAGCTCACCTTGTAAGAACACCAACAGGCAAAGTCAACATTCCAGTCATGAAGTTTCAATTCCACATTTCCAACAGCATGTGCTAGATCCCAACCAACCACACAACCCTTTTCATAGAGAGGAAATTGCAATTATGTGAATGAAAGTTTAAGTTTAGCATACCGTAAATCATTTGACAAAAAGAACCATTATAAATAATCAATATTAATAACAATTAAAATATGCTACTTGATAAGTAAGTATACATGCACAAATTCCCTCAACCTTTGACAAATTTACTTAATAGGCTAATTTATCCCAAATTGCATCCAAAATCAAGTGATTACCTGATATACAAATAATATGGGATTGTTAGGCAATTGAACCCACACTGTTGGTCTCCTTTTCTTATCAAGCATTTTGTATGCGCATGATACATTATGTACCGCTAATAAAATAATAATGACAAGAAAAGAGTTCCTAATCTGAGGTTTTTGTTATAAAACACAGTTGTTCCCAGTTGATGACCAACTTACATATTAGTAACATTATGCAAAATTATGCACAAAAGTAGAGCAACAAATTATATCCGTCTCACCTTTTTCTGTGCAGATGCAGTAATTCTTTTTATGTCAAAAAATTGTCCAGAGTAATATTGAACACCTGAAAATCAAATTTGCATAATAAGCCTTACTCATTTCAAAGACAAAACTGAAGAAAATTAAATGAAAAGACATGCAGGGTTCTGCTAGAAATGTCTGGTGTTTGTATGATCTGTCGCATGCAGTTGTTTTTCCTAAATTTTAGCCAATCATGAACCATCAGGTATCATGCATATCAATATACTTACCACTGAACATAACAAGTGCTATTGAATCTCCATGTTCTTCAATTAAGGACAGAATATCATCAGTTCTGAGTAGTTCCTCACCCTAGGCAGAATTCATTATTTGACTCAAACTTAGCTTTAATAGCTTTCGTCAAACAATGTAATAGCTTCAAATTTAAATTTCATCATTATTCAGCAAATACCTGGTGACAACACCAATACATCTCAAAATTTAAACATGTTGAATTAATTTAATGCATGTCATGTACCACTCTTACACACACCAATAAAAAAAATCCAAGTTCAAATATACACCCACATACTTCACAATAAATTCATGCCAAAAATATATTCATCTTTAATGAATAATTGTGGGAAATTGTAGCAAAGGCTGTTGGAAAGTGCTCAATACACATGAGTGTAGAGCAAAAGACAGTTCATTGAACTGTAATCTTTAATGAACAACTTTTTAAAGATTGGCCCAAAGATACAGCCTAAACTAGACATGTTATTGTTTGTCTGATTTACATCTCTTTTCTAACTATTATTATTTTTATCAGGAACTGTAAACACCCCTAAGTTTATTACCTCTCTTGGTGTAGCTTCCATAAGGGCTTCTGCTGGATTGTATCCATGGAAACTAATCTGTGACTGCACCGCATACTGCAAATAAAATTCTTGGGTTACAGTGTTTCATAGCTCCCTTACTCTCTCCCTAATCTTCCTTTACGCCTACCTCTCCATCTTTCTGACAATCATACCTCCATCCTCCCATTCCTGACTTTCTTTAGTTCTGTATCTCCCTCCCTTTCACTTATCCTCCCTTTCTTCCCTCAACCCTTCCTTTCATCCTTCCTGACCTTACTTCCTTCCTTCCATCCTACCTCGCTCTGTTCCTGACTCTTCTTTCTATCCACCTCCCTCTCTTGCTCTCCTTTTTCCTTCCTTCTTTTCTCCCTTCTTTCCCACCCTCCTTCCTCCCTTGCATCCTCCCTCCATTGTTCATGACCTTTCTTACTTGCAACCACCCTCTCTTCCTGACCTCAACATCTTCTTCCTTTCCCTTTTTACTTGCTTGCTTCCTCCCTCCTTCCCTCCCTTACTTTCTTGGCTTCTTCCTCCCATCTTTCCTCACTCCAGTCTTGACCTTTCCTCCTAGAAATCTCCCTCTCCCCCTAACCTCAACATCTCCCTCCTTCCATTCCTTCCCTTTTCCTTCCTTTCTCCTTTCCACACTTCCTGATCTACCTTCCTTCCTGCCATCTTACCTCCCTCCATTCCTGAACCTTCTTCCTAACAACCTCCCTCTCTTCCTGACTTTCATAACTCCTGGTCTTTTACTCTGCTTGTTTCCTTTCTCCTTTCCATCCTTCCTCCCTTCCTGACCTTCCTCCCTGTCTACCTACCAGTCTCCCTTCCTGACCTTCCTCCCTATCTACCTACTAGTCTCCCTTCCTGACCTTCCTCCCTATCTACCTACCAGCCTCCCTTCCTGACCTTCCTCCCTATCTACCTACCAGCCTCCCTTCCTGACCTTCCTCCCTATCTACCTACCAGCCTCCCTTCCTGACCTTGCTCCCTATCTACCTACCAGTCTCCCTTCTGACCTTCCTCCCTATCTACCTACCAGCCTCCCTTCCTGACCTTCCTCCCTATCTACCTACCAGCCTCCCTTCCTGACCTTCCTCCCTATCTACCTACCAGTCTCCCTTCCTGACCTTCCTCCCTATCTACCTACCAGTCTCCCTTCTGACCTTCCTTGCCATCTCCTTCCCTTAGCCATACATACTGGCTCACAGACATTCACACTTGCCACATAGAAATATGGTTACATAGTATTAACACATTCATATAATACTTACATGATCCGAGGGGAATGCCTTTGCCTCTATTAAAATTTTGTGTCTCTGAGGTGTTGGTCTATAAAATGGCACCAACAGAAGGTGTAGATTTACTGTCAAAGAGTTCATGATGGCAACTTCTATATCCTTAGCACCTTGAAAATAAGGTATCAATTAAGAAACTCAACATTAGCAACAGAGATTCTGGCCTCTCATTTAAACAGTCTTCTCATTTTTGTTTTATTGGCAAGATTTGAATCTATAGCTAATATATTGTAGGTACTTGTCTGTTTCTTCTCTGTAACTAATGTCAATATTGTGAGCACTTTATTGCATGATTGGGGCTAATTTATTGTTAAAAAGAAGATTATATTAATAAAAAAGTCAATGAAAAAAATGAAACAAGATAACTATGTCAATTTATAAGTAATATGCAAGGAACAGCAACACACCTATAGATAAATTATTTTACCTGTTTGAATAAAAAGTTGAAGTTCATAAAATTGATTTATCTTAATTTGTTACAATCAATTATATAAAAAATAACGCATTCCCTTTTCTATTGATTGTATAGAAACCTTACCAACTATTCTGGCACTTTCTGAAAGTACAAAGTCTTCTATTTTCCACCAAGGAAGAGCACCACAAAAATGACCATGAACTCCCCTGAAAATAGAATGAGGATGAACACATCTTCAAAAAGTGACATATTGCATTACTGTATGTTCTTACCCCCCTAAAGTTCATTACACTTCTCAATTATTACTAAAGAAGCTCTGGATATGTCCCTTGTTTCTTTTAAATAACAGCACTAATCAACCTCACTGATGGTTCCTTCATTCAAGCTAAGCCATGTCACAAATAAAACTTCAACTGAGAAAGAGAAATATAATTATGTACATTTTTTGCCACTTGTCCAGCTCCTGTATGACCAATGTATGCGACTCTTTGGGTTGGAGTCCCAAGGAATTTCCACAGAAGTACATGCTGTCCATCTCCATATCCACTATTGCAGGATCAACTGCATGTGCAGAAAAAGTGTAATTAATAAAATAATAGAGTTTATGTTGACTGGCATAAATAAGTTTTGGATGCAACTAAGAGTCATTTTAGCCTGAGCTGCTAGACAAGGATTAAAATGACTCAGAGAAAGGCCAAAAAACATATTTATGCCCAAAAACATAAATTCTACTACTCTTTGGAGGCATTGAGGAAAAATTGGAACTGAAAAAGTGACCACAAAACATTCCAAACAACTACAAGCAGACTAAAATGTCCCTCTATTTTAGCCTGCAAAATGCTGCACATTACCTGATAAAATGATAACAATAATTATGTTTTAACTCTACTAGACATTATAACTTGACATTAACTAAAAATAGCTGTTACTAATTAGTCTTAGTTTGGGCATCTTTGCCAAAAATTTCTATAACATGTCTTCGAGAGATTTCCCTTCCCCAACCTCTCTCTTACTCTTTAAGTAAGAAACATCCTCACAACTTTTAAAAATTGCCAAATTAAAGGCTAAAAGTTATCAACAGTTATTAAGCTCATCATTTGCCAAAATCCAATGCTAAAGGACCATGCAGACTTAATTGAGATCAGAGACATTTAAGTTTTTCCCAAAGCACCATAATTAAAATCTAATTGACCTTGCTTCCTGTTTTTACTCATAAAGTATACAGTTGCCAGGTGTAAAATGAAAACAAACTTTAGAGATCATCAGAGTAATATAAGATCTTTTGTTATACCTTTTGATGTTCCCTTTATTGCTACTTATGTAACCAATGAACAACACAAATGCATGCAAACAAGTCAACCCTGTGCTTTTCACTTTTTCTCTCTCCCTATGCTCTATTTGTCCTTGTTACATAATATATGACATCCCCCACAGATCAAATACCTTTTTTGTTTCCAAGAGAATATACCACATGTTATTGGCCAAAACTTGCTAATTTCTTCAGGTCAACAAAACTCACAAATCCCTCAGGGTAAAAGCAACTTTTAACTCACACAAGATCCAGTCATGCACCATGAAACCGCTGAATATTTTTGTGACAGCTTGTGTGAAGAAATTAAATTCAAATATGCTTTCCAGTAGCAATTTGGCATGGATTGCACTAAGAAAAGTTTTGCAAGACATTAATTACTTCATGGTCAAAACATATCAACAAAACACTGTTCCTAATGTCACTCTCACTTTCCTTAGACACTTTTTTTCAAAAACAGGCAAACATTTAAGATTCAGTAGTACTTAAATGGGATGGGCAGATATTAGAAAACTGGGACTTAACAGTTGGAATCTCAGTGGTAATGTCACTACTTGTTTGTGATCTGTATTTTACCAGAAGATTTCCAGTAAAATTTTAGAAGAAACCAAGATCTACTTTAGTTTTGCTCTTTGCAGACTAACATCCATTAGCCCTTCTTTCATATGAAAGACAAAAAAACCTGCTGCTGATTTAACTGAATTAAAAAAGAGGAAGTATCATTGTGAGATGTTTGTCAGCAATTCTCAATTCCAAACATATTTTTTTCAGTTTGTTTAATCCTTTTTTAGTTACTCTCTTTGAGCAGCTATTGGATAAATGTGTATCTAGTCTATGTCAGTTGTGCAGTGTGTTCATTACAATTTTCCTCCTACTTAAAGTGACACTTGTAGTTTACCAGGAGTTTTTGCTTTCTTCACTACCATTTTAAGTTTTCTGTGCTTTTTGGCCAGCAACATAGACAACTTAGCCCAAGTATGACAGATGCCTCTGTTCTATTTCAGTCAGTGTAAAACACAGACCGCAGATTGCAGAGTGGGGATAAAACGCAGACTGAGGGTAAAATGTAGACGGCAGACTGCAGACTGGGGATAAAAATTAATGCAGACTGATGACCGACTGCAGACCAGGGGTAAAATGCAAACTGGGTTCTAGAACAACCCGCTTTCCCAGAAAAACTTCGAGAGTACCTTTGTTTCGCACTGCAAGTTAGGCATGCAAGTTCTTTAAATTTAATGCAAATTTGTTGGGGGTTAGAGATAAGGGTCTAGTTAAAAACCTCCAAATGTCTCCTGGGCGTTTCACTTCAGTATTAACCTGAGGTAAATCTGCGGCTATCATGGCCAACTTAACCCGTGTCACACTTCTTGTTGGCTGACAGGGGATGCTCAGAAATTTAGTTTTGCTTTAACATGTTTTAATTCACTGGAAAAATGGCAGAGTCTTCCTTAAATGGAAACAAATTAAGAGCAAGTAGAAGTCTCAAGTTTTTTAGAGAAACCAGAAATTTCTATAAATTTCAACAAAAGATCCAAGTCTGCATTTTACCTCTGGTCTGCAGTCTTCATTCTGCATTTTACCCTCAGTCTGCATTTTACCCCTGTTCTGCAGTCTGTAGTCTGTGTTTTACACTGTAATTTAGTGTTAACAACTGAGTTGAAAATGTAAATTGGCCACCATAAAGAGTAAAAAAGCTGACGTTTTGAGCATTAGCCCTTTGTCAGAGCGATTGTTTTACACTGACCAGTTCTATTTTTGAGATGAGAGGTACAAAAAAAAAACATGGCCAGTCTCCCAAGAAACAGTAAGCTTTATTTTCCGTCAACCCACTGTGTTCCCAAGGAGCTTCGCCTTGAGAAACATTTGGGTTCTTAGGAATTAAAACTCATATTTTTCCTCAGGGCTAGCTACTAAGTAATTTGTTCTAAGCAGGAGATAACTGCAACACGTGCAACATGTGGACTGGTTTGTTGACCTCAAAAAGAAATTTGAATCTTTCTCATCATGTAACGAAATATCCCGAAATATTTCGTGTCAAAGATATCAAAGATACATTATGGAGCTGAACCCCCCCAAAAAAATCCACATTGTACAGAATTGCTGTTCAGGATCAAATGATTCTAAATTATACGAGGAATATCTGTAAGCCAGCTGTACGGCTTGCATCTACATCTTCATTTAAGGTATAATTTCTGCACAGCCCCATACTATTGTAAAACAAGTAAGTAATTTAGTGTTAACAAATGGGTTGAAAACGTAAATTAGCCACCGTAAAGGGTAAAAAAGCTGACGTTTCGAGCGTTAGCCAAAAACAAATCTATTTTCCCAATGGCAATGTATTGTTTTTGTCATTGTTTTTTTTTATCCAGGAACTGAATGCATAATGTAGTGTGGGGCTTTGCGGAAATTTTAGCATATTTTCATATGTTCTAAGCTCAATTGGAATATGTGTGATTCTGTCCACAAAATGCTTTTCATGCCCTCTCTTGCGGACGCCATGAGGAGTTGTTCAATCAAGATTCTGTGTTTAATAGGCATGTTATACTAAAAATATAGCTAGTTGTATCCCTTGAAATTTTAAATTCTGAAATCTTAAACTAGTGTCGTGATGACAAATTCACCTTACCTTGAGGAAGATCCTTCATCTTCGGATAGAAAAATTCTCCTCGAAGATTCTTCAACTCATCACTATCGTCCATCATCTCTGCGAATTTTGCATCAGTCATATCTAATTCAGCTGATTTTGCCAATCGCAGGAGCGTTCGACATGGTTCGAAGTTCAGTTGCTCGCGGCATTTCTTACCTAGTTTGTCGTAAAATGTCATTTTAAGTAATTTCGAATGTAAACACTCCGTGCTAGCATACACAACAACGAGAGACAAGGTATTAATTAAAATCAATTTAGTGCGCGGGAAATACTGGCCGTGTGACATTGGGTGCTAGAATCGCTCTTTCGTTATTCTGTAAGAATTCTTTTTGATCATGATTGGTCTTCATGAGTATTAAGTGGGTATCAACAACCAATTTCTCTCTTCCAAACGATTTAGGCTTGTTTCTCATCATTAAATACTTCCCTTAATAGAAATTGACTTAAAAAAAGGAAATGAAAAGAGAAATACAGCGGCAAAGCTCATCACTAGGGTTAACAAATGCAGTTATTGTTAACAGAAGCAACTTAATTTTTATGACAGACAATCAAAGTATAAACTCATCATACTAACTGACTTCCCTGTACACTCAAAGAAACACAAACATTCTATTGAATACTTTCACTTTTTTATTTTTCTTTTATTTTTTCTTGACATGATATAATTACAATATAATTTGCTTCAAAAACGTTAAAGGCTGGTCATATCATGGCAGATTTGAAGCTTAGCAGCTGGTAGTAAATGCATTGCTAAATTAGAAATGGCAACAACAGCAAATAGAAATATGCCAAAACATGAACTAAGTGTTATACCTTTTCTTCTTCTTTATTTAACCTTATCAAATGATATGTAGGATGAAAGGTAAAAATACCTACATTGACAGTTATTCTTTTTTCAAGAATGCTGCAGTCTTGGACTGCTTGATTTCAAGCAGACATTATCTTTTCTAAGCCTGTTTTACACAAGGAAACTCTTAAGTCAAATTCTTATCCCATAACACATGTAAGCAAAATTCCTATTTTCAAATATACTTTTAACAACTGCAGAATTTGACAATAATTTCACTATTTCCAATGTATTTTTTTTTTCAACCGCACGGCGATCACACTTTTTGCTCTCATAGAGAGTAACCTCAATTTACACCTACATTACATCATTGAAGACCATGTTGTTACTCAATAAGTGCAGAAATCTTCTTCTTCTGCAGTAACTCTCAGCTGAGTCATAAGGCACTTTCTGGTAGAAAAACAACATGGCAAACAATGCTTGCACAGGTATATATACATTAGGGGGGTGTACAACACTCTGTCTTATTCATTCCACAATGGGAAAGTTGATCAGACATGGTCATTTTCAATATATTGATAATACAGAAAAAGCAGTAACTTTGCCTTATCTCGTTGCCACTAAAACCTTGTCACTGCTAAGGAAAATCATTTTACACATCTAGTGAAACTAACAAAAACTGTTCCTTAACCATAATTGGTAGTACTCCTACCTCAACCAAATCAAAACTTTAGCATGCCTTTCACAAAAAGACATATTCTCAACTGTGGATGCAGAGGAAATTCAGTTTTACTTGTAAATGTAGTTTATGATTAGCAAAAGAAAATTAGGAGCTAGTGTATATTTATATCTATTTACTTGTAATGTTCATGTACTCTACAGCTGTACTCAACTACTATAGTGGTTAAAATTCAGTGTTTGGAGAGTCCATTCCCCATATCACACAAAATATTAGCTAAGACTGTCACATTGGCACTTGGGTTATCATTAATAGCCTTTCTCATAGCAGCTTCTGGCACAGATTCCCCAAATATGCCAACCAATCTCTCAAGTTTTAAATTCAATGTCTCCTGGTCTCTCTCAGGATGGTAAAATCTGCATTTAAGACCATAAGTACACTTCTTCAAATAAGGGCAAATTCGAGGGTGAGTAGCAGAGCCCTTTCGAAGAAAGTCCTCAAGATTGGGTCCATGTTTGCCCAGTGGGTCATCGGGAACCATAAACTTGTCCCCAACAAAAGAGTACATCAGTAATCTTTGTTCGATTGTCTCTCTCCATTTTGGATTTTCATTTGTCAAGTCTCTAAAGTTATCATTTGAGACAACCACACCATCTGTCTCTGCTGCAAGTTTGATGATAAAGCGGTCATCATAACAAACAATTCTTCTGCCATTCACTTTCCTGGATGGAGTGAAAACTAGGATACCATCACGCTCAAGACTGTACAGAATATCCTGATCTGTAATGGGTTTGTCCGGACGTGAGGCTTCCTTCCGCCATAATGGCACAAAAACTGTGATTTCTTTGTGTCCCCTTGCTCTAAACCACTCAACACACAGTTGAATGCCTCTACAGGAAAAGATATCTTGTCTTCCATGACTGTGCAAAAGAAAGGAAAAAAATTTCAATTTTTTGAATAGAAAACAGAACAGAGAAAGATGAAAGTCTACTTTATTATTATGTGCTTTAGTGATAGGTTTAATTTGATCTGGTATATAATCATTTGAGGAGGATGTTCTGGCTATTTATAACAACTAAATTCCAGCATATTTGCATATGCAAGATGACAAAGACACCCATTGTAAGATCAACAGGAACAGGAACTTGTCTATCAGCTCATTTTATTTCTTTTACTTGTCCATTTTTTTATATTTGAGTAACAAATTCACATTCAAATGACAGACTCAAAAATTAATCTTCAAAAATGCACTAAGTAGTCTCTTCAAAAAATAGTTTCAGAAAAACTGTGTTGGTTCGAAACCAATATGTCGTGTAAGGGATGTTGCCCAACAAAGGAAGTTACTCAACCACAAGGATAATATTACACATTTGACCTTGTTTAAGCTCTGAATCAACTGCTCATGCTCAGAGTATATTCAAATTAGCTTCCTGTTCACAGATCTCATTTCAACAAAACAAAACTCTCTTGTTTCAGCATGTCACATTTTTTCTCCCACTAAAACAAAGTCCAATAATTTCGCAATTCCGCCACATTTTTCAGTCTTGTAAATCCCTAAACCTTGATCATGACCTATTCTAATCGCAAAGATTTTCAAATGTTGCTAACTGCTTTAATCAAAGAAAATTTGTATTGATGGATATATGAAAACCTACATTAAAATAAAAAGTCCTTCCAAACTGAGCAGAAGTTACTCACCTCATAGCAACATTGCTCCCATCAATAACCACTGGTCTTAAGTTTGAAGACGAATTCCCCGAAACTTTCTTAGCACCAAGTATTTGTTGATACATCAGTTGTTCTTGTTCGTCAAGTCTGTCACTAGCACTGCTGCTTGCTTCTCTGTGGTTCTCATATGGAGATGGTCCAGGGTTACTGTAGGGCTGAACCTGCATTAAAGGGGGAACAGAAGGCCCTGCTCCTCTAGCAATGATATCAGGAGGACGTTCGAGAACTCTTTTTGTTCCTCTCGGAATAGCTTCGGGATAAAGTTCATGGTTTGGCCTAGGCATCGCAGAAGCCCCTTTTGCCATCAAATCTCTTTCCCAGCTGTGTTGAACACTAGGTACTGCAGCTCTGGGGTTCTCATAGCCAGCCCTTAACACATGAGCAGAGGTGTTTGGCGCTCCCCTGGCCACAACTTCTCTCCTAACAGGGTAAGGACCCATTGCTGAAGTAGGTTTGGGTTGTGCAGAAGCAGAAATTTGATAAGGCAACGATGCAGTTGTTTTCAGAAGTTCGTTCAAAAGCGTGTTCTGACTTACATCAGGTCCTAGCTTTTGAACAGCCTGGTCTATGACTTGGTTAGAATAGCCCAGCTTTCGTGCAAATTCCCTCAATTGAGGTTCGATGGCGGGCACGCTTGGCGGATGCGAAGTTGGAGGTGTACGCAACTTGTCTTCAATCGCCGACTGCGCCATCGTAACCGACACAGCACTGCCTTGAAGATGACAACTGTTTCGTGAAGTAAACTTTAAGACAGCACTTGTAGTTTTTTCAAGTTCATCAAGTGATTTAAACAGAATTTCGTAGAAGCGCTCGCTGAACGGAACTTTTAACTCCAGCTCAGGATTACAAAGGGACTTAACATATTCCTAGAAAGGAAAGAGATTCCATGTAAGCTTCCAAAAGCGAGGCCCACAATAAACACACGCTCACAATGTTTTCTTTTTTTTTTGCGCTTTTCTTTGAAAGAATGTAATTATAATTTTATTCAGAAAACCCGAAGGAAAGCAGCTGGGAAATTAACTTCGTCTCTTTGATTGTCAGAGATTCGCATTTCAACCGTTGAGCACTTTGGGCTAGAAGCATGCTTTCTATCGAAATAAAATATGTTTCCAGCAGAAGAAGACAGAATAAGAGTTCCAAAATTCAAGCTTTTAAGAGGACAACCGCACGTAAACTCGCCGTTAAGCTTTTCATTTCAATGCGGAAGTTTTAAAAAGCCTTGTGACCTTCTCGTTGCGTTTCGCAAGAAGGAATTTTTTCTCTCGAAGATACGCGCTATAAACGACACAAACACAAGCTGCAATTCCTACTAACCTTTGCCTTATCCACATTGTCCTTCTCTCCTTTTAAAGCTAGCCACTGAGTTCCACTTTTAGCAGCGCTTTCCTCGGGCGAGCTGAATTGAACATCCACACTGAAGAGGAGCATAATTCGCTGAAACAAGCTGGCAACGAGGGAACGCTTTCCATGGCCAACACAAATTTCTTCGATAATATCGTTGTCCGCCATGTTCAATCGAAGGAAACTTTCCAGAAAATGATAACAGTGAAGATTAAAGTTCTTCTATAAGCGCCACAAAAACGCCATAAGCGAAAACCTCGAATATCTACAAAGGAAGTTGAGGGCGGATTTGATCAGTCTTATAAATAATACTCTTTGTAGAAACGACAGGATTGGAGAATAGTGCTATGACGTCATGTCTTTCATAACAAGCAAGTATCTTAAGACTTCCTTTAGGGAGGGGTAAGGAGTACGTTGTTCAAAACAACGAAAAATTCACGGCAAGGCAATTTTCTTCCTCTGTAACTCTGTAACTCTGTAACTCTGTAAATTTACTACAGAAAACACGATCGATTTGAATTTTATAACATAAAGATACCAAAATACCTTGTATACATGTCTAAAATATTCCCCCCATACTCCCCTCCCTAACGTTCCGTTTGGAGGGTTTGTCATAAAACACGTAAGGAATATAAAGTCATGCAAGATAAATAGACTTCCTAGAAACTGGTTCAAAACATAAAAACTGACCAAGAAAGCTATAGCGTAACACATCTTTTGGTTTCAATGGCTGTTAATCAAGACCACCTATTAAAATAATTTATGACACGAGATAAAACGTGGTAAAATTTCCTGACTATGAAAACATCTGTTTAAGACAAAACCTATATTTATTCCGTGCACGTCTGTACTTTTTATCCTTGTCATCCAAACTAACTACAAAGCGTAAATCAAGTTATCGAAAAGCGCAGTTTGTCTATAAATGCAAGTATTTTATTGCGGAAAGTGGATCAGTGCACAAACTATGTTTGCCGCCGTCACGGCTGTCGGTCGTGCTGAAAAGGGGTGACTAGGGCATCAAAGTGCGTCAGATGATACCTAATCAACAACTCTAGAAATTTCTCTCTAAAAAAAGTGATTTTTTAAGGAAGACTTTGAAAGGAAAGTACAACAAAACGCGAGAGCGGACGAGGAACGCTGTTTCGAGAGGGACTTCAGTTTTCCATTCCAGTTGCGGAAAATATCTAAAATGAGAAGTGTTTAGCTTAGACTTCCGCTTTAAAAACGAAAATGCAGAGTTCTTTAATTCGGTTGCTAAACTGTACCAGTATTTTACCAAGAAACTGAAAGGACATGAAATAATATCGTCATCGCTAGTTTTTTTGACTGTTTTCTTATTTGTTCGAGAAATTACTGGAGTAATGTTATGCCCTCTTACTACTATTGTTGCTTAATTTGACTTACATGAGTTAAATTATCACGTAAAATACATTCATAATGACACACCTTGTATGGGAGTAGAAATGAATAGAGATTATGGATAAAGGCGCTGAGATTGTGGATTAAGCATTTCCCTTGAATACGTTATTAGAAAATTGTGAGCTCTTTCCGTCCATAATTGTATGCAAACAAGGCACTAAAACAAAACAGATCTTAAAATATCCTTTCCCCTCCAAATGTAAGAGGCCTCGAGGCATGTATCAAGAAAATTTCGTGCATGAAAGATTTCCTTGCCGATTCACGGGTTTGAATCCGGGAGTCCCAAAAAAGAAATTTCGGTAAAGAAACGTATTCAAGATTTACTTACCTTTCTAGAATCTTTTTTGCCGTACAGTGGTCCCAAGGTTCGTCTAACAGCCAAAGAATGTCTCTCAACTGCGTGAAGTGAGACAAACAGGAAGAACATATTATAAATTGCACCATCTGTAATCTGATTGGCTAAATCTCTAACGGCCGCGCGAACGTGACGTTCGTGACGCAAAGCAGGATGAACCGTTTTGCGGTTTGATTGGTCAAATTCTGACACAGAGCATTGGAAGATGCGACTGTTAGTTTTCGTCACGTCCATTACACTAAGTTCTGATTTTACGCGATCATTTCTATAGAGAAGTTTATTTTACACTTCGTCCCTATTGAGCTTGCTTCCCCCCTTAGTAAAAACTACATTCGGCTATGATTCAGTTCTTTTCATTTGGGAGGTCAATCCAACGCGCGTCAGTTATTGATAGTTTTGCACTCATTCACTGAAAACAATCAATTTTCCGTGAAACGTCGAACAGGAATGGTGAAGCAGCACACGCAATGAAATCAACTTACATAAATTGTACGTTTTCCGAGAAAAATATGGTGGAATGGAAATAATTTGTCGCTGGTTTCCAAGCCTAGTAGATTGAATATCAATAAAACACAATGATGGTAGGCATTACTTACAATAGGCCTACGCAGTAGTCCGACTTGAAAAGGCGGCAGGGTGTAGTGATTTCGCTGTCATATTTAGATTTACCTCCCATAGGAAACTGTGACCGTGTAGGTTCGTGTATTGTCAGTAGATGAATTTTTAGAATATTTACAAACATTTACGGTCTGAAGGACAGGAAGTAATTATTGATAGAGCTGGACTCGTTGATTAAAATTCTCCGGGTTTGCTGATTCCCTTGGGCTGACTCATTACGAATTCAAGTCAATTCTACGTTTTCAAAGAATTCTTATTTCGAGCGTTTTTCGTCGTTTTCTTGAAGAAGACTGAAACCGTGGGTTGCAAGACAACGGGAAATGATAACGGTGGAGCGAAGGGAGGATGGAAGGGTTTTAAAAAGGAAGAGGAAGACAACTCAAGAACAAGAATTTCGAATTTTATCCGCTAGAACTGTGGAGGATATGCAACACTGCGTAACAGTACAACGGGAAGCACGAGTTTCAGTCACCAGTTCCTGTGGAATAATTTTTTTTTTTTCTGTAGAAAATTGTTATCTCGTGAGTGATGCAATTAATTAAATTAGCATTGTTCCATTCGGGTGGATTCAAACCTCAGCCAGTTCCGACTTCAAAGTCTTTCAACCAGCAATCATTTTTTTAGCGATCAGAACCATGATAGCGGTTCATAGGTTACAAGCAAACTGCGAGTTGTTCTTTTTTAACCGTTTGCATTTTTGATTCGTACTTTTAACGCGTGGGTGGTTTCTATTTCACTCAACCCTCCTCTGCACGAATCTTACACTTACTTCTTATTATCAGTGGCCTTGGCTAGTTGTTTGAGATGCTTGGCTCCGAGGTTGTACGATTGCCCGATTCCTTACAGTGAACGAAATGTTTAGCTTCTTCAGAATGGTTGAAATACAAATCATTATTCCATTTTCTAGAGAGCGCGATCAAGTTTAAATAGTGTTCGAATACCTCTTTGTTAGGAAAAGAATCATTATCATTCTTTTGAAAGGTATGACACATGATTACAGCAAAAGAAAGAGAAAATCACAAGCGTCAAGTTCTAAGATGTCTTAACACCATTCCTATTAAACATTCATCCGTATGGGTCGGCTTTAAAAAAATTTTTCTTGGCACGGCCATGAAAGAGGGAGAAAAGTTTTTTCTCTAGATCGAAAGCGGTGAAGTTCCCTTGAAGGAACTCGCTCAACCACAAGGAATAATCTTTTGACGACCCTAGGCCTGTTCAAGCTTCACTTTAATTGCACATGTTCAGAGCATAGAAAATATTAACTTCCTGTTCGTCAAAACTAACTGAGTCAGCTCCCAATGACTGAAACCTTACGCTTACTCGAACCAATATTGGTTTTCCACCATGCATTAACTTTAATTTCAACGTCGGTTTCTCAAATCATTGATGACTCGAACTTCCGCCGGATTTCGTTTCCCTCGTTAAGGTCATTTTTTTTTTCATAAAACTCTACTATCGAAAAGTCGAACCAAGTTTGTCACAACGACGGAATGACAAATTTAGAGTGCTGCTGTCCAACTCCTTGATTTAATTCAAACAATCGTGTATCCTATCTTTTTGTTTCTCTGGTATTATACGAAGAGATATTTACTGAATTATTTAGTTACTATTTTAGTGATTTGTGTATTTATAGTTTTAGTTAAGACTCATTGAATTTGAAGTCCGAAGATATTAATTTTGGGTATATATCCTATCGCCTAGAGTTTCCTAATTGTAACTGTCTTGTCTAACTTCCAGAAGAGGATAAGGTTAGTTCCTTTAACCCACACTTTAGTTCTTGCGTGTTTTGGCCTTATCAGACAAATATTGATTGTTTACTGAATCGGAAGCATTGAAAATGCTGTTGTTCATTTGTGAGATCATTCTTGTAAAAGTTTTGTGGTTGGTGTTCTAACAACAAATGTTCAATCTTCCAAAATGAAGTGGCCAGCGTTCCCACCAATGGTGAATGTAAAAGCGGGTACTGTGGATTTCGCATTAAGAGAGTGTAACCGATAAGAGTTGCTCAGAGTTTGTAAGAATCAATTAGAGTCGATCAATCAGTCGGAGAACAAAGATTTAAGAAGACCGAGAAGGGTAGGTCGAGAGTCCTTACCAGTCTTTCGCTAAGCCTAGTATAAGTTCTGCAGCTAGTTTCCCCTGTCATTGCGACGATTTTAAATAGCAATTTATTCAAATTTCATTAATTTATTAATAAACTCTTTCAATTTTTTATCCTCATTCTTTAATCCTGATTTTTTTTGCCACAGTTGCGTGCAAACATTTCCTCCACTTAACGCCTCCGTGGGAGCACATTCCTGTAAACTTTCTGAGAATAAAGGCGAAATGTGTCACAACATAATTACAAGTCGATATGTTTATGGTGACCAATCAATGTTGGAATTTGGTGAAAGGGAAACTGGGAACTCTCATAGCTTTCTCAAACTGATTGAAATCACGCCAAAATACACGGCTCGTAATGAGAGACTTGTTCTGTCACTACCACTTCCCACAGGGTGGTAAATCTTTAAAGTAACCTGAAAAACGTCGGATTTGACGTAGCTTGTGAGGATATTTGTACTAAGTCGTTTGCAAAAGAGAAATCGATTTAATCAGAGATGCACCGGCCTAAGTATTCGACAACGACATGATAGAATGCTCACGCTCCAAGTTTGATTCTGCAATGGTGGCTTTGCTCCTGAGTGCTTCTAATGGTACGATCTCCCTGGAAGTTGTAACACCAGCATCACCAAATCCTTTACTTGAACAAGTTACCCTCATCATTAACTCATATCCTTTTGAGAATTAATGAACGCTCTGGCTTTCACGAGGTCCTTGTGCTGTGTGCATGTCTATGCGGTGCCTCTGTCCTCTCAGGTAACATTAACGAGCCTCATGGATTTTTTGCGCATAGTTTGGTTTCTCTTCAATGAAAGCGAGAGTTAATTTGCTCAACAGCCAGATGTTACCTATCGTGGGCATTATAAGAAGAGCTCTCTTCCTTAAATGCTCTTCAGTCCGGGGTGTGATTAAAAAGACGCTATTTTTCAGGCTTAAAATTAAGCCTCGTTTTCCGGACTCTTCCTTATTACTTTTCAAAAATAAATCCTTCAGTATGAAGACAAATTAGAGTACGGACTGATGTGAACGACTGATGTGAACATGTCACCTTTTGCCTTATCCTTTCACTGAGTATGGTGGAAAACTGCATAAAGAGTAAAACTTTGATAAACTTGAAGTTCGCTTTGGCGAGCTTTACATGTAATAGATCATTTTCTCCTTGAACGAGAGATATTCTGGCAATGACATCTGCGAAGCAGACAGAATCTTCAGTAGCCTTAGTTGAGGCAAAAGTTAACTTTCTTTGTTTGCTCAGAGTCCTTATACTATTCATTGTTTACATCGAGTTCACATTGTGCAAAAGACGACTGGTCGACAGTTATGGGAGTAGCTAGTTACCATTGGTCTTGAGAGCGAGGTCCTGTCCGAATTGAATCCTGGGACCGCTGGAATTAAATTCGACGATTGTGCGCATTATACTTAAACATAAATGGTACACTAGCCACGAACCACGACCCAGAACCCACTAAAAAACCAGCTGCTTCTGAATAACTCTGCGAAGTCTGTTTTTTTCATCCGAATGCGTCTTTGTGATAGCGATAATTTCGAAGTTTTGTTTGAATATACATTAACTTTTAAGGATGCGAACTTGTTTAACAGAGACGGAACAGTATGGTGGCCCTGGAGGACCATTTTTGTGTGGCTTAACAACAACTAAGCACTTTATTACCAAAATAGAGAAACTATGGACTACAGAAAAAGGATAATTGGTACAGATAATTGTGGCTTACCAGCAACACTAAGTCTAATTGTTTAATAGTGCTCACAACACCAACAAACACCTCATTCACAAGATGATGCATTAATATGTAGCCCTACTTTCTACAAAAAGATGAGAGATCTGACTTAACATTGTTTCAATAATTACTTTCTAGTCTTTTGTGACCAGTGCTGACGAGTGTCTGAAATCTCTACTGTAAAAAAAAAGTTTTGCCAATTTAGGGGTAAAACAGCAAACTGGCCCAGAAATAATTAAGTAACATTTAAAATGTTACTAAAATGAGAAAAAGTTGCACAAAATATGGAAGACAGCGCAGTTTTGCCAATCTTGTGTTAAGAAGCACAAATGGCCCAAAACTTTTGTCGTTTTTTTCTGGTTCAGAAATAATGCTTTTATGGTGATGGCTTGCCTTTGGCAGAATCAACAGTTTTTTATTGAAGAAGATCCAACCTACATTTGTTATGTTTATATCATTTACTAGAAGTTTTTAAGTAGTAACCGGAACTTACTGTTTGTCTATTACGCTTTCATTAACATGTCTACTAAAAAAACTACAATCTAAGGATTTTCACACGAGGGAAACATCGGGCACTAACCATCACAATACACAGATAATCAGTGTTCCTTCTTTGGTGTTGTTTCCTTAAGCCTCAGATTGGGAAGTCTACCGTCATCTCGCCACCGGGAAGACTCGCCACTAGGAAGACTCGCCCCCAAGGCAATCTTGCCACCATCAAGTCTTCCTGGTGGCAAGGTGTCTGAATACCGATTGGGCTCGTATTGCACCACAACGAAGATAATGCAACACTTGGGCCAGGCGAGGACTCTAGGGTAAACACCCAAGTTTTGAGCTCGTAGGAAGACTATGAGGGTCGTCATGTAGTAAAAGCCGAACCCAATGAACACGTGCCATAGAGTGTGTCCAAAGATGACAATGGCGACACTGTGGTTACCATGTTGCACACATACCACCTCATCAAGGATCCAGAAGAGGTACGCCAGTATAACTGAGATGATGGTTTTCCATACCAGATTGAACATTGCTTGTCGCCTCGGGTGTCTTGGCGTTCCTAAGTGGTCCCGTAGGCACCAAATGATCATCAATCCGATTAAAGCGAAAATCCAAATCCCATCAAATGTGATCCAAGAGATCCAAGACTGCTCTAAAGTAATTCCCAAAACATGAGCAAAGAATGGGTAAATAGAGAAGAACATGATCAGCAAGTAGGAGGATATCTTGTAACATAGGTGTTCTTCTTCGGGGATGCAACTCATGTAAACAATGTTGATGGCCTGGAGGAAGTTAAGTTGGACATCAAGGACTCGGTAGAAGCCCTCCCACAAATTCCAATGGAAGCAGCAACTGGATATGCCATAGCCGAACATAGCAGAGTACAGAAACTTGCCTCCTTCGGTTATTCTCGTGGACAGCAACATACCAGAGAGACCAAGAGCAGCGACGAACAAGCATGCAAACATTGGCGGCGGTTCTTTTACAGGACCCATCGGTGCAAACACGCTTGACCAACATGTTCCAATGTGAGGTTTTGTAAAAGTCTGATTGTTGCCCATTTTCTAGGGAAACAATGTTTAGAAGTTTATTATGTGGGGTAAACGTTACCATATAATCGTTGGAAGGTCCATTTTTAGGCTTGGGTAATGTTATTATTCAAGTTTTCCAAGTTTTAACGAGACAGGCTTTTTCTGATAGTATTTCTATTAGAAAATATAGGAAGCATGAAGAACACTCCCAACACAATCAACACGATCGTAGTTGTCTCAGTTATCGCAACCCAACTCCCACTTCACCCCAGACTACGGCATTGACTACACATGCCATGTCCGTAAGTGGAATGGGAACTAGTAATTTCGGGTCATGCATTTAGAGCGAAAAACGTATTGCGCAACTTTCTGCCTTTCCCAACTTATAGGCCGAGGCAACTCCTGCCTCAATGAGGATGGCGAACTGTTATATATATATATATATATATATATATATATATATATATATATATATATATATATGCTTTATTAAATTCTCCTATTGAGGCTTTTCAGAACTTGATTTCAACGTAAAAAATTATATTGGAAGAATAATAATTTATAGTAATATTATAATGCATATGATAATTATATTTAAAAACTATATAAGTACTCCTAAAAAACACTCACAAAAACTAGTTTGAATCTTAGAAAAGAGTGAATACATCTAACGCTCTCGGGCAGATTGTTCCATACTGTAACTGCTCTATACAAGAAACTGCGCCGACCTGCAGATGAACAGTACTTCGGAATCTGCAACAGATTCTTAATTTTGTTGTTGCGGCCGTGAATGTCTGATCTTAAGATAAACCTGTCACTCAAGTACGATGGAGCTAGACCTTTGAGGCACTTAGAAGCCATAGCAGCATCTCTTAATCTTAGCATCTGAAGCGCTTAGAGCCAGTATAACTGTTTCAAAGCCAACGTTATATGATCATGTTTCTTAGTGTTAGTCATAACACGTGCAGCAAAGTTTCCTCTAACATGAGCCTGGCACTAAATACGTTTATCCGCTCTAAAAGACGTGCGCATGACGTAAAAAGGCTGTGACAAGAACCTCGGTTCTTAGAAAAGGCCTTTTATCTGTTGTCTTTTTTTCTATGAAACGCCATCTGAAATTCTTTGTTAATATTTGAGACAACATGTCTTGCCTAATTTCGCTTAAACTTTAGGAACTTTAAGACACGAAAGCCTCTTACGCGCGATTTTCGCTATTCAGAATAGCGGTACACAGTTTCTGACTTCATTTGGAATTCATGAGTCGGAAGATAGATTTGATTTGATCTATCAACGCCTTGCAAAATTTGATAAGCAAAAGTCCATTGTTTAATGGACTCGTTGGTTAAGTCAGAATTAAAATTGACTTCGTGAGCGTCGCACAACAAAATATACTTCCATATCGAGATTTAATTTGATCTATCAACGCTTTGCACAAGTAGGTAAATCTTCCCAACTTTATTTTGTAAGCATAAACAGAATGTTACGCGTACACTAACCATATTTGTAGAGATTAGTATAATGACTCATGACCCATGGTGGCTAAGCCAAGGACCGAGAACTCTTTATTTGCATTATGGAAGGATCCAGATTTTAATATTGATTAAAAGTCTTTGTATAAACGACAGGATTGGAGAATAGCAATATGACGTCTTGTCATTTCACAACAAACAAATTTCTTAAGACTTCCTTTAGGGAGGGGTAAGGAGTGCCTTGTGCAAAACCAAAATTTTTAGGACAAATTTACGGCAAAACCATTTCCACCGTGGTAAATATACAACAGAAAACGCGATCAATTTAAATCTACACAAAAATATACTAAAATACTTGGTATCCACGTCTTAAATATTCCCTCCATACTACCCCCTCTAACGTTCCGTTTGACTGAGATAAATAGACTCCCTAGAACTGGTTCAAAACGTATAAACTTACCAAGAAAGCTGTAGCGTATCACTTCTTTTGGTTTCAATGGCTGCTAATCGAGACCGCCCATTAAAATAATTATTACACGAGATAAAACGTGGTAAAATTTCCTGACTGTAAAGACATCTGTTAAGGACAAAACTCTTCTTTATTCGGTGCACGTCTGTACTTTTTATCCTTGCCATCTAAACTAAATTATCGAATTCATCGAAAAGCGCGGTTTCTCTGCAGATGCAAGTATTTTATTGCGAAACGTGGGTCAGTGCACAAACTACGTTTGCCCCTACGTTTTGCTGCTATTTTTCTAACTGTTTTCTTACTTGTTCGAGAAATTACTGGAGCAATGTTCTGCCCTCTTATTTTTATTGTTGCTTCATTTTACTTTCATGAGTTGAATTATCACACAGATACATTTATTATGAAACGCCTTGTATAAGAGTAAAAATGAATAGAGATCATGGGTAAAGCTGGGAGCATTCCCCTTAAATCCGTTATCAGAAAAGTGTGAGCTCTTTCCGTCTGAAATTGTATGCAAACAAACAAGATATGAGAACAAAACAGATCTTAAAATATTCTTTGCCCTCCAAATGTAAGAGGCCTCGAGGCATGTATCAAGAATAGTTTGGGCATCAAAGGTTTCCTTCACGGGTTTGATTGTGGGAATCAGTAAAGAACATTTCGGTAAAAAAAAATGCTCTTACGATTTACTTACCTTGCTAGTATCTCTTTTCCATACAGTGCCCCCAAAGTTCGTCAAACATGTACAGACATGAAGAGTTTTCTGAACTGCATGAAATGATACAAACGGGAAGAACGTATCATAAATTGTACCATCTGTAATCTGATTAGTTGAATCTTTGACGGTTTCGAGAACGTGACGTTCGTGACACTTAGAATGATGAATCGTTCTGTGATTTGTTTTGTCAAATATTGACTCAGATCAATGGAAGATGCGACTCCTAGTTTTCGTCACGTCCATTACACTAAGTTCAGACGTTTACACGATCATTTGTTGATAAAAGTTTATTTATCACTTCATCCCTGTTGAGCTTGTTTCCCCCCTTAGTAAAAACTGCACTCAGCTATAATTCGGTTTTTTCATTTGGAAAGTCAATCGAACGCGCGTATTTATTGATAGTTTTGCACTCATTCACTTAACACATCAAGAAACGTCGAACAGAAATGGTGAAAAGGTACACGCAATATAAATGAGCTTACGTAAATCGTGCCCTTTGCGAGAAAAGTATGATGAGATTGAAATAATTTGTCGCTGGTTTCCAAGTCTAATAGATTGAATATCAATAAAACACAATGATGATAGGCATTACTTACAATAGGCCTACACAGTTGTTCGACTTGAAATGGCGGCAGGGTGTAATGACCACGCTGTCATATTTAGATTTACCTCTGCTAGGAAACTGTGACCGTGTAGGTTCGTGTATTGTCAGTAGATGAATTTTCAGAATATTTCTCAACATTTACTGTCTGAAGGACAGGAATTAAACCCAGTCTAGTATTGATATTGGTAGAGCAAGACTCGTTGATTAAAATTCTCCGGGTTTGCTGATTCCCTTAGACTGACTCATTACGAATTCAAGTCAATGCTACATTTTCAAATTCTTATTTTGAGCGATTTTCGTCGTTTACTCGAAGAGGACTGAAATCGTGGGTGGCAAGACGACGTGAAAAGATGACGGCGGAGCGAAGGGAGAATGGAAGGGTTTTAAAAAGGAAAGGAAGACAACAAGAACCAGAATTTCGAATTTAATCCGCTAGAACTGTGGAGGATATGCAACACTGCGTAGCCCAACAGTACAATGGAAAGCACGAGTTTCAGTCATCAGTTCCTGCGAAATAGCATCTCTTTTCTTTAAGAAATCGTTATCACATAAGTGAGGCAATGAATTAAATAAGCACTGTTCCATTCGGGTGGATTCAAACCTCAGCCAGTTCCGACTTCAAAGCCTTCCAACCAGCAATCATTTTTTTAGCGAGCAGAACCATGATAGCGGTTCATAGGTTACAAGCAAACTGCGAGTTGTCCTTTTTTGATTCGTGCTTTTAACAAGTTGGGTGGTTTCTATTTCACTCAATCCTCCTCTGCACGGATCGATTTACTTACCTTTCTAGAATCTTTTTTGCCGTACAGTGGTCCCAAGGTTCGTTTGACAACCAAAAAATGTTTCTCGACTGCATGGAGTGAGACAAACAGGAAGAACACAGTTTAAATTGTAACGTCTGTAATCGGATTGGCTGAATCTATAACGGTTGCGTGAACGTGACACTTAGAGGGATGAACCACTCTGTGATTTGATTGGTCAAATTGTGACACAGGGCAGTGGAAGATGCGTTTGCTAATTTTCGTCACGTTCATTACACGAAGTTCTGATGTTTCCGCGATCATCTCTAAAGAGAAGTTTATTTTACACTTCATCCCTCTTGAGCTTGCTACTCCCCCACAGTAAAAATTGCATTCAGCTATAATTCGGTTCCTTAATTATAATTTGGTTTCGATTTCATTCAACCCTCCTGTGCACTGATCTTAACCTCACTTCTTATGGCCAATGGCTGGTTGTTTGAGATGCTCGGCACCGTGGCTGTACGACTGCCCGATTCCTTACAGGAGTGTGCGCAAAGATCAAATAAACAATCAAAATTTAAGAATTTGTTCAAGCTTAGCGTGGGTATATCGAGTTATGGATGCATGCGGGAAGTTTGGAGAACACGAAAAATGCGTAAGAGTAGCTCGAGGCGCAGCCGAGAGCAACTCTAGCTTTTTGAGTGCTCTCCAAACTTCCCAAGTGCATCCACAACTCGATATACGCACAGCTAGAAGCATGAGCAAATTCATTTATAACAGAGTGACAACAAGGATCTGCGCGAAGAAGCCTTTTATTGCGATAGAGACCAAAGTTCTCACAACGCACAAAAAAAAAGTAAACAAACGTCCCTATTGGCTGGTCAAAAACACGCCACATTTTATACTTTGGTTTGAGCGAGGACATTTAAGCCATTTAACCGATAACAGTGAATGAAAAGCAGAAAATCTACGGGGAAAATGGAGAAAATCAAAGCCAGATGAACTCAAATGACACTAAAAAATGTTTTAAAAGTCAAAGACCCGAAGTTATCAAGGGTTTTGATTGTTCAAAATAATGTTTACGCTACCGTGCACGGTACAATTGGAGAAGACAGACTGCAGGAAACTTGCAGTTTTCTCCTGGGCAACCACCACACTGTTATTTGACGAACAGTTAAGGCTGCAGCAGAAGACTCAGATTGGCTGCGAACACTGTATTGCTCACGTCATCTTATTTACGCACGGCCGTGCGTAAATAAAGATTTTGTTCAAGGCGGCTCAATGGGACTTATATAGGGCAAACACGCGCGCTATGTTATAAGAGTTATTAATCAAAATCAGTGTTCTAACAACAAATGTTTAATCTTTTAAGATGACTCGAGCAACATGCCCACCACGCTACCAATAGTGAATATAAAGGTGAGTAATGTGAAGAAAGAATCAATCAGTGTCGTTTTTGTTACAAACAAGTCGGTGAGTAACTGAACTATTAAAGAATTTTAGATCCACGTTTGGTGTGTTCACTGAAAAGGTCAAACCACGGTTAGCAGTTTGTGGTTAGAGCTTAGAAGTAAGAAGGCAAACGGCGAACGTGACCGCTGGAGTCTGGTCACGTAGATCTGGTCAAATCTCGATCATCCTCGATTATCTGACCAATGATAAAAAGCACCCAGGGTGTGTGTCTCAAATGTAGAAACTAATGTATGAAAGGGACGCAAAATGTATTGCTACCAGTAAAGAGAGTAGCAGAACAAAGAAAAACATCAAACTGGATGGCAATAGGTGAATGGACAAACACAATATGAATTGATGTCGTAACTTGCTGTGGGGCTTCATGAACTGTTAAAACGTGTCCACCTCATGCAATCATATCAGGATATGATTTCAGTAATTAAGCCGGCTGTATACTAATGGTGGACCACAACGATTTTTTTGGATCACATACAAACCCATACATTAAGAAAGATGTTTTTTCGTCTTGTCACGAGCCAAAGACGTCCTGAATACTGCGTGCCATATGACCTTCATAATAGACCTCGCTCACCGAAGAGTCTCTGTGGCGTGAGACAAAGAAAAAATTCAGAGCCCCCGTGAGGAATCGAATCTCAGACCTTCGGATTTGCGCTCCGATGCTCTACCACTAAGCCACAGAGACTCTTCGGTGAGCGAGGTCTATTACGAAGTTCATATGACACGCAGTATGCAGGACGTATTTGGCTCGTGAGCTCAAAACTTACCATCCCTACTATTTCTATCAAAACCCATACATGTTTGAAGAATTTTAATTGTGCTAACATGAAAGGCTTCTCACTGAATACGTTGCGCAAATGGCTACTGAAAATAAAATCATAAAAGATGACCTAAATGAATTCAAATCTCAGCCTAAAGGTATTTCAAAGCTCGCTAAGCTATATGATAGTGTTTCCATTCTGGCCCGGTCCATGGAGAAATTCGTATTTTCCTTTGTTCTGCGCCTACGTGTGAGACACAGCCGGTAGAGTTGAAGATCAACCACCGGAATCAAGGACTCGATAATTTATTTGCACTATATCCGATCTGGTTGAACATATAGTTGCGCAAATGGCTACTGAAAATAAAATCATAAAAGATGACCCAAATGAATTCAAATCTCAGCCTAAAGATATTTCAAAGCTCGCTAAGCTATATGATAGTGTTTCCATTCTTGCCCGGTCCATGGAAGAAGATTGAAGATCAACCACGGAAATCAAGGATTCGAAAATTTTATTGCACTCTATCCGATCAGATCGAACATATATCTATATGTATACAGTCAACTGAAATTATAAAAATTATGAGAAAAAAAGTTACAGTAGCATACGTTTGCGAACGCGAGGGCGCAAAACGATAATACTTACAATTTGTATCTATCAGTCCTTCAGTTCCCGGTTAATTACAGTTCAAACAATCGTGGCTCTGATCTCTCCCTCTGCTCGTTACAATATCTTTTGGCGAACTTTTCATATAACGTTTACGCAATGGAGGCATATACTTTCACGAAACTATGTAAATATTCTGCGCGAAATACCAAACACAGTATTCACAAATATAATGTTTCATGACAATGTTTATGAAAACGCCGACTAATTAATTTTAAAATTATTCCTTCAATGTATCCTCAAAGGGATAAGCCTAGTAGTTGTAAATAGTCTGCGTGAAATGCACACTACCCTTGAACTACGGTTCAAATATCCTTCTGGACATCCTATAAGTAAAAAAATAAAACAAGCCGGTTGTCAGCTTATGTATCAGATAAAGGAAAAGAGAATGTTCCTTATTTATTTCCTTTTACTAAATAAACGATACTAAGCTCTACTGGTCATGAATGTTTTTATTATCAGTAAATTGTATAATTATTTTTTTTGGCAAATGTGAACAGAGAGACGGGAGCTTGCAATCTTGGTCACAGTTAGTAAACCAATCTTGGAGCTTGCACCAAGATTGGTAACTTTCTTTTAATATTGATCCTTGTTAGAATACCAAGTGTTTATTAATGTCCTACGTGTAGTTTTCTCTTCGGTTTCGTCCTTCCCAATTATGCAGCACAGACAATTTGGCATTCAACGGCAATTTTTGCTTCACGACTTAAATATTTAACGATTCTCGTAAATTTTTGGGTCAGAATTAGTGATTATTCGTTTGGCCCCAAATGGATATAAAATGTTAACGGTTTTTTGCTCTACCGATCATGGATGCAAAATGTTTACCTCTTTGTTTTTAGTAAGTTCTTCCTCAAGACGCGTCAAAAGATGTGCAAATGAAGGACGTTCAGCCGGATCCAGATTCCAGCAAGACCTCATCAAATCATAACTGGGAAAGGAAAATAAAAAGTCTAGTCAGCCAGCTCTTGGAGCTGAACCATTATGACAGAACTTACTTTCATTCCATCAACGACCTCTTACATTTCATTCGGGCATCCTTCCGGCTTTGATAATTTTTTTCCTTTCCTCAAGAATTCGACAATTTCCCTGGCTATAAGACCGGTATACGGCATTTTACCTTAAAAAAAAGACGGACTATATTTGTTTCCATCTCAAACATTAGGATACTCTACATAACGTTCAGAAAGCACTAATAACAAAGATAACCCAGTAGTTGTTCAGTTCAAGTTACAACTGTACCTCTAGATTCGATCTCCCATAATAAAACTCCAAACGACCACCTGTCAGCAAAAAAAAAAAACAGAAAATTTTTCATTATCAGAAACTTCTTCATTTGATTTCTCAGTAGAAATTTCAAAATGAAAAGAGACGAGAACTCCGAAAATTATTCTTCAACTTGGTCATTACAGTTTCTCAAGGCAATGGAAACAATTAGATTTTTTTTTTTAGTTTTGATTTTTTTTTCCAGGAAGCGTGGAATTAGGTTACCACAGTTCCCTGCAGTTTTCTAAAGCTTATCACATATTCAAAAGAGGAACTCGGTTGTAATGGTCAATTACGAATGTAAAAACAGGCCATAGAATGCAGTACAGGATATCCGTGTTCCACTCTCTCGAAATTAGACATGCTGATCGCTAATTGCTACGAGAACTTTGAGCTCGGTATATCCGCCCAAATTATTATGCAAAACGACCAATTGGCAGAGAATGTATTGGAATTTTCAGATCACTCAGGAAGATCTCATAAAATGAGTAATGATCACCAGTGATCAACAAGGTAGCATATGAAGGTGATGCTACTGAAAAAAATTATGATAAACAAGAAATTGAATCAACTACGCGCGTATTTCGAGAGTAATAGTCTTTCATGATGGTTTGAAAGCTTTTCAGATTTAACTTGCCTTCGGTTCACGCAATGCAATAAATTTAAACATATAACTTGCGCAAATTGATGACAAAATGCACTCGCGTTCACGCAATTTCTTTTATTTATAACGTACACGTCTGTATTTGTATTGTACACTAAATCCTCCAAAGACTCAAGAGCCATCCAACGAACTGGTAACATTTCCTGTTGGACAGAAGAACTGGCATGTTTAGAATGATCACAGTACACGTTAGGAAAACTTAACTGGCGCTTCAATTGATACTACTACACCACAAACACTTATAGTTGCATGGTTGCAGATTTTGACGACACTGACCGAAAACAATGATAATTTTGTGTGGAGGAGGGAAAGGAAACATCTTAAATCAATAAAGTGTGACTTTGAAGCTGCATAACCCCTCCCTCCCAGTCATTCTAACAAATAAAGGGAATAGCCATACCCGGCAAAGAGTTTCGTATTCACCACTCTCGTACACATCACGTGACATGCCGAAATCAGAAACCATGGCGACATTCCTGTCGCCAAGAAGCACGTTTCTTGCCGCGAGGTCTCGATGAACACACTGCGAGATAAATTCAGAATGATAATGTAATGATATTAATGATAAGTAGGTAGGCCTGTCGATTGAAAGTGAAGGTATTCTTTGTTTCATTTTTTAACCACCTTTTTGCTGGCGAGGTGAGACATTCCACAGGCCACGTCTCTTGCAATCCTCACTTTGTCGACGCGTGTGAAACCGACTTGTCTTTCCGTATCATCTTCGTATGGATTTTCTCTGTTCTTCAGTTGGTTCAACAAGCAGCCATTTGGAGCCAGACGAACAATCACTAAAATTGACCCTAGGTATTCCATCAAAGGTAGCTCGTTAGAGAGGCAAAACTTTAAGGAAAGTGAGTTACTTAAAACATACTGATGGGTAGACAGGCGAAAGGACGAGGGGACTGTTCATGTTAAGGATTATAAAATCATGACAGTTACATATCGTTCATTCAATAAAGGCTTACGACATTGGGATGATCACCAACTGTGACCATGATTTGAAGCTCGTTTATTAAGTCTTTCCTTTCCCTTTCTCTGGCATTCTCTGCAATAGAATATTCGTTGTTTCATTAGTTCCAAAAGGGTGCAAATCCCATAAATACACATGTCTTCAAACACGTTAATTAATCAATTCATAAACGTATCAGTAAGTCGGTGGGGAAATCAGCCAATAAGTAACTCAACCAGTTAGTCAGAAAATTAACCGATCAATTTTTAGAATAATCAGTAAGAACACTGATACTTTTTACCTTTAACAGTCTTTATTGCGCATGCCCTGACTTGTCCGCCCATGCGCACCACTCCTTTGTACACTTCTCCGAAGGCACCTTCCCCCAACTTCTCTTGTAGTGTAACATTTGTTCTGGGAATCTCAACCCAGTGGCAAAGAGTGGAGAGCGGTGTCTGATTCTGGAGGGAAAAAAAGAATCATATAAAATTAACCACATATTTTCATGAACTTCACTGATTAAAAAATAAAAGTACAAATTTAGGCTTATTACCTCAGAATACACTTTGCCACGCTTTGAATTTCTAATAGGTCCATACTTGATGCAAACGACCACAACAAATAAAGATGCTAAGCTCAGTGGCAATACTATTTGCAGCATCAATTTCCTAATAAATCTGTCTGGAAAAATGGAAAAATGAACCAAAAGAAATGAAAAGAGTGCTCTCAGAATAATTTAACGCAATATGGAGCTAACTGTTAACATTTTATCGGAAGTTTGGTTTTGATAACGAGGAGCCTAATGAGAATAAATGACCATGTTGAAGTTTTGACAAAATTCATGGTGGTCAATTCCGAGTAGAAGTTTAAAGCACCCAACTAGTTTTTTGGATTCTCGGAAGTTGAACCATCTATATGTATCATCAGTTCAACCTCAGCGAAATCTAAGATATATCTCAGACATAATTCGGTCAAGAATGTTTGCGATGCTTCAGTAAACAGAAACAACCACTAGCGAATGACTTTTTTATGGGAGAAAGAGACTGCCGTCAGATGAAATTTTGCAAGGGGGACTTACGCAAACATGTTTCAGTTTTTTGTTTCACTTTTTTTTTAAAGTTTTTTTTTTAAGTTTGTAATAAAAGGCTCTACTCTTGTATTTACGAAAAGAGCGCGAAAAAAGTCACTAATTTACAAGAGTGTAACTTGTTTAAAGGAGGACCCTACATGAGATATATTAATACTTGCCAGGCAGTGTCCTCTGTGTTACTAATACACCCTCTGACCTTCCATACATATTGTTGCTTGATAATCTGATGGTGTATTCTGTGGAGGGATCCAAGTTCTCCAAAATCATTTGGGTATGAGGGTACGGAACTGTCTTCACTAATATAAAGTTTTCCGATCTTGATGTCCTCCTTTCTACAGCGTAGTTTTGTATTTGGTAAAGGCTGGCATTTTCTGGCTCATTCCAAGTCAAAATAAAATATCTTGTCTGAACATTCTCTACTGTGAAGCGTCTCGGAGGTGGCGGTAATTCTAGTGTACGGAGAGGCCAACAACAAATCCATTTAAAATTCTAATTAATATCGAGACAGTGTAATCGAGATAGTTGTCGCGTAGTCATTATGACCCAAACCTTTTTCCGCGTCTTATTTTGAAATTTACAGCCACGTGAGTTCTCCTCATAAAAAACCCGCTTATTATCTAATACATATTACTTTTTGATGAACTTATATTTGGATGTACATTTCAATCTCTCTAATTATTTCTCTTTCTCAGTGGTTGACTTTACCTCTTGGAGGACAACGAGATACGTTGCAATATTCCCATCGGACGTTTGGGTCTGTGGTATAACACCACGGTCCATCTGGGGCACTGCTATCCGGGTTACGACACAGGTTCGAATCATTTTGGGATTTGGCGACGTCTTTAGGGATCCGCCAGTGACGATGAGGACACTGGGATTTCCAAGACTGACATGTACGACCAGATCGGGTGACGTTCACATTTCCATGGTAACCAACACCCACTCCATAGTAACAATCTGAGAGAAACTGGATATTTGAGTTTATGGCAGTGCAAACGTGGAGTATCCGTGCACTGTACATTAATGTACCCTTTCAAATCGCTTTGAAGCTATAGATCGGAGGGCGAGAGTGTGCAAAAGTCATCCAGTTTGCAACAGTGATGCATTAAAGAAAGCATTATATTATAATATCTTGAAGGAGCTTATTCTACAAACAATGTCATAATTTCGCGCTTTTAACTTAGATCACTGAGAATGTTCTCAGGTAATACCGTCCTCAAAGGCTTTGAAGAGCGAATGACTGGGGACTTTTTCTGCGTGAAGTAGTTCTCAATTACGTAAGTTAATAGGGGTTTGACAGTATCAGATAAGTTATTTAAATACAGATCAAAACTCAGAACATCAAAAGCAGACCTGTGGTTTTTGTGTCATCACCTATGAGAAGAGAAAAAATATTGGAGTGCGTGTCAAGAAATGATAACAAAGTATTAAAAAAAATTGTAAATCTTGGGTGCATACTAAAATTTGAAGGATTCTATCGTCATTCTAGGTGTCGAAGTGTTGCACTGAATGTTCCCACTGACCAAGAGTCGCGCCGCTTGTACAATAATAAAGTCTACTATTGTATAACGGGAGCTCTAGCTTTCTTCTGAGTTCTCTTGCCAGTTATCTTCACCTCATCACCCCTTCTGTCATAAGGGCAATGTAAAATATTCGAATATTTTGTTAGGATCATAAACAAGTTCGCCAAGTTTAATTTGGGAATGACGCCATGCTTTGTCCATGACGCTGCTTACAAAGTAGCATCATTCTCTGGGATCGTGCACCGACTTCCTGAACAGTGGAGCTTAACTTTGGAACAGAACCAGAAGGCCTGAGATACTAGTTCTGACAAGCTCTGATCCCCACACACCTGCTATGTGAACTGGTTAACAAAGTATACAGATAAACTTTTTTTTCTCGTTGGTTTCATGTTTCTCTGTTTGTCTAAGTCAACGATTTGTTTTTAGTCCCAGGTAAATTGATAACACAGAAAGGATTAATGATGACCGTGAGTAATATACGCACCAGGGATATCTGGCCACCCATAGCACTCAGGAGCATCTCCACCATTAGCCGGCTTGTATAGTGAGCAATTTATCATTTTCTGGTCGAACACTGGAGCCTCCTTTGATGCTCCAATGAGAAACTTCATCTCTGACTTACAAACATCTTGCATCAAATACAAGCATGAGCTGCGACATAGCCCGCGATCTTTAGGCTCGTCCAATGTTTCATCACACGCCGGAAAGTGATAGCGACAGTGCAAATTTCTCATTACAGGTCTACACTTCTGAGAGATATCAAACAATTTGAAGTAGCCACCAAAGGTGTTCGTTTCCTTTTCACCATAATCCAATGTACTTTGGTTACCATAAACATACAGACTTGTGATTATGTCCTTGCAAAATGTGTCTTTATACTCATAAAATATACAAGAAGCGTTTCTTGCAGATGGTTCGACTGGAGGAAATGCTGGAACGCAGCTAAAGATATACAAACCAATTAGAATTAAATAATGAATGATAGAAGACATCAGGACGAACAAATTAATAACTAACAAAAGGGAGATGATGAATTGCAGCTTGAATTACTATAAAATTAGCTTGGAAAGGGAAGAGGCCGTAACGTTTTTGTCAAATTTTCATTGTACTTACCTCGAATTAGTGTCCACTTGAGTAAAATTACTCTCTGTTTATCAGTGGAAGGAAAATAAGGATAAATAATGATATTGATTTAAAAAAAATTGGAAATCTTTGATAACATTTCATCTAGTTTTTAAATTTTACATCGAAATGATGATGTCGTACTAGGGTTTCTGTAAATGCAGAGAATTTACATAATTTCTTGGTGCAAGAATCATAAATGAAGTTGCTGGACTGTATTTCATCATCATTTCTCACCTTGGAAATCTTCACATATAAAGGCGTGCTCCTCACTACAGTTAGTGCACTCCAGGAGAGTATCATGGGTTACCATACAGCATAACTTCCTAGGTTCCTTAGACTGTGCTTCTGTACGATTAAAATTGTTCACAACGTCTATAAGTTGTATACCAGCCGTATTGTTATCACTCCATTTCCAATCGCCAATCCTGTAGCGGACATGTCCAACGTGCCCAGAAAAGAAAAAGCATTAAAATGTGCAAACGTAAAGTTAGAGTAATCAAGAGGGCCCTTATCATATGTATACTAAAACAGTGGATAGCGTTGAAGACGTGCCATAATTGGCTTCTCAAACTCTAAATATCCTTTGCTATGCTCCTCGGGGCAACTTGCGCGGGATTTGCGCCCGAAAACATTGTCATCGTTACAGGAACAAATGAGCTAAAGATTATCTTCTTTTTACAGATCATCTCAATGTTTTAGTATATTCTGGAGAAAAAAAAGACAACCACCTCCACATCTGTCAGTGAATGGTTGTTAATTAGTAATACTAATGGCATCAAACTACGACACACATTATTTGTCAAAAATGATGAACAGCGGAATAAACTTAAGTACGCAATAAATAATTGTTACTCACCAGACATGGAGACTCGTCCAATATTTCATGCCGTTAGTGGTATTTGATATATTCTTAGCCAACTGGAGGTCGTCAGCGTTTCTAATTTTTGCGAGATGGTCACTTTGGTTTTTTGTTTTACATGCTTTGTCTGCGTCTGTGTAATTCCGTTTTTGGTGGTGAACTCTGAATGTTTTTGCGCCAGAAGCGCCTGCAGGTCACAAAAGTGAACAAAACAGTAATTTAATATTAAAATTCCATTTTTTTCTTATCGCGATGATAAATGCTTAAACTAGATTAAAATTATTTAATTAATCTTCTTGTTACGACGAGCAGTAAGCTCCCACGGAAAATCTCAATAATTCAGTAGGCGGCCAAGCCAGACGAGACAAAAGAAAATCTTATCGTGAACAGCTCTGTGAAAGCCTAAACGATCATATTTCTTTATCCAAATGATCGTCGCTTATGTCATAGAGATTCCGTCACTCACTTTATGGAACGTGAAAAGATCTCTGTGAAGGACACGATTGGCAATTAAAACGTTTTTTTTATAAAGGTCATCTCCTATCATCAGCATAGGATAGAATATGGACTGGACTGTTGGACCCTTGGACGATTGGACTATTTTTTTTTTTTGGGGACTATTTTTTGGACAATTTTTGGACCATTTTATCGGGGGGGGAGGTAGACCATAAGTACTTAAGGAGGGGTGGGATGCAGTTTATCAGTACTCAGGAAGGGGTGGGAGGCAGACTGTTGTTACATGAGGGGGGTGGAAGACGAACAATTGGAGTGGTAGGTAGTTGTATTTGAAAATGCTACTGATTAATGGAGGTTTAAATGGATCATACAAATTATATTGAGCATACAAATTATTTTCTTTCATCCTCTTCCCCAATAAAATGGTCCAAAAAATGGTCTCAAAAAATTAATCCAAAAAAGATCCAAAAAATGGTCCAAATAATGGTCCAAAAATTATCTAAAAAATAGTCCAAAAAATAGTCCAGTAATCCAGGGATCCAATGGTCCAGTCTATATTTTACCCTATGCTCCTATTACCATGTATCGTCTGTTTGTGTATCATGGTTAAGAAAAATAAAAATTCCTCTTTCCACCGACCCCAATGAGCCAGCATAGTGTTGAAGATGGTAAGAACAACAATGGCACGAACTTGAGCCATTTCTATGCTGTAAGGCTGGTTACCAGTACAAGCATTTCAATCTAATGTGACATGAAAAGATAAAGAAGTAATTAATTCGAGGTCACGAAATGATGATCAAATGAAATTTTTTCAGTAACGAAACTACACAAGAGCTACTGAGTCCTCCAACTCAACTAAAAGATCAGTGTATTACCGACCTGCGGAAAGTCTGGTAGCAATATGACGTGAATAAATCAGTATTGACAGATCAGTCGATACTACATTATCTTTGACTATTTTGTTTGATAATTTATAAAACATTTTGAGAGTTAAATCCGATTCCTTCTTTTAAATGAGATCAAATTTTTCATAATTAACTCTTCTATTAAAGAATGATAGTTTAGAAGTAATGTTATTCCATGGGTATCCCAATAACAAGTAGAATAACTAATTAATTTTTACGACCTCTGATCCTTAGAGGCTGCTTGAACGATGTAATCGTCAGTAAACAATGGTCGCAGCACGTACGATGCCAATTTGCTTGAGGGCAAACCTATATACTCCCACGCTGCGTTGTCTGAATAGACTCGTTACCTTGTAGTATAAGATCAGTTCGTCCCTTCTCCCACCCGCTTTGGTGGAGATAGGTTTCTAGATTTTGTGGAATTAAATGAGCTTTAAATAAATTTAACGCCATAAACCGATCCAAGTTAGTTTTGCTCAGAAAGTTGTTCTTCATGGCCGTTTCTTAATCTTAATAAATAAACTGATCGCCCCAAAATACTGCTCTCTTAATAACTAGTGGTTACACACTCTATCTAGACATTGTTTTCCACCGTAAATAACTAAAAACAGGAAAAACAATGAAATGCCAAAGCTCTAAGGAATATGTTTGGTATTTAACACGCGGTGACGTGACGTTTAACCTGAGTACACTAAATGTAAATGTTTATCGTCCAAATGCACCAAGTTTCTAAATTGCACTGAGTTTCTAAAACAAAATGGTTTAAAATTCCCTTTTCTCTCCAATGAAAAAGTTTAGAAGCAAGTACATTCACCCAGGGCACACAGGGAAGCGGCAATGAGCTTGTATGAACCACTTACCAACTTACCAACCTAGTGAATACCTTTTTGCTGACTGCTATATTCCTTCACAAGGCTGACCTCTACGACGCACAACTCACTGAAACTTTACTTTGATTTTCAGCTCGAAAGTTTAAGTTATGAAAGATGATTTCGAATGAACAGCCGCGCGAATGACACCGACTTCCTGTCACGACATGTTTCCGTTCTAAAACAACACAAGTTAATAACCTTAATAGGGGAGGTCTTGGCAGAGGCGGAAATTGCGAAAACTTATTGTCTCCATTCCCTTCTCGTTAATGCCTGTCTTTAGTGTGACATACATATGCCACAACAATGCAAAATAATAGTTGTTGTGCTCCGATGATTTCCAATTTTCCAAAAAAATTTTTGCATTCGTTTCTGGATCTTTTTTCGATATGAACTTTCCTGAGTACTGCTATTCGCTTAGCTACAGCCAAGAGTGAGCCAGACTAGTAAAGAAAAGAACACCGGCGCCTAGAGCTACCACATTAACATGATTTCCAAAACGTCCCGATGATAGGCAAATTATACACTGGAACATCGATCAGTCGAATTGAGTTGCTTCGTTTTTGTGTCATGGGCGAATATTTTTTCAACGAGGTGTGTTAGAAATGATCCTTAACTGAAGGTGGTCTATTGGGTTGAAGTGTTTCGGATTCAACGGATATGTACGACAGTGCAGTAGAATGAATAAATCAGAAATTACAAATACGCCTCGAGTGGAAATAAATGGTAGACTTTATAGTGTTGACTGAACCGCAATATTAGCATACCAATTCAATGCACATGATTGCTTGAATTGTGTGTTATTTTGTTCGATTGAAAAAGGAGCTTAATGGAGAGTTGTTCCTGCTTGTTGCAAAATCCGTGCTGAAAATCAACCGCGTGACGGTCACATTTATTTCTTTGAATCGTTTTGGGAGCACGCATCGAAGATATCAGAAGTTAATAAATTTGCTATTTGGCGTCCGAGATATTTTCTGCTCCACCAACCCTGATTGTGACACAAGTGATCAAGTGACATCGTTTTGCGATCATTTTGTTTCACACAAGTGATCAAGTGACATCGTTTAGTAATCATTTGACTTACACTGTATGTAACAAAAGGGAATACAAGGGAAAAGATGCGGCTAATCCATAATAATGATAATGATGATCAAAATAAAAATAATAACTTCACTTCCGTACAAATATACTGCAATATTACGGTTGTAAAAGTCAATGTATCGGCTCAAAAACTGTTTCTTACGAGTCAATGCTTCCTTTCAACTGATGAAGTTAAACAAGGAAACTGACGCAGCAGTATATACGGCAAATGTGCAAATGTTATGAATTAACAAAGATGAAACTGGATATTAAATGTTTCTATATAATCTGATCTCTGCACTGAATTACTGACTAATCAATACGTTTAGATGCAAGTTTTCTAAAGACAAAAAAGGTGAGGTCGGGACATTTAAAGGTTTGTTCGATCTCCGAAGCTAGGCAGCAATCTCTTGGCTGCCAAAATTACTCAAAACCATCTGAGAAGCTCTCTGTTGTAGCACAGATTTTTTTACTGATATTTTATTGTAATCTACTAACTACATGAGAAATCTCCCTCAAAACTCTCGGGACATTTTCTATTATCAAAAAATTACATCACTAAAAGGTAGGGGCAGATATAGTGATAACTATTATTGGTGTAAGTTATCAGTTTAAGTGAAAATAAATTTGCACTTTTCCTCATGGCGTATGTAATATAAGACAGAATTTTTTTTTAATGCAAGGTTATGGTTTTTAAGTAGTATATACATTGATGTAACAGTGTGAGGGATTTATTGTTAATTCCTAATTATTAACTTTTCCCTCTCCCTCGACAAGGGAACGTAACAACAGTGACTTCAATACACTGCATGGCCGTGTTTTTATCTGAAGTACCACCCTGCTTCATTAACTAGGAGGCTCTTATCTTTCAGCAGATCCTAGAAGGGAAAAACATTAAACAGACATTATTGAGCATACGTTTTGATAGCGGTGAAGAGCAACTCCTCCATCCATTTCCTTGTACTAATTCGCGCATGATCATCAACAGAACCAGTCATGATAATTATTTCCTTACGTCTTTTGTTTTAGTAAGTTCTTTCTCTAGTGACGCCAAAAGATCTACAAATGATGGACGTTTCATCGGATCCAGATCCCAGCAGGACTTCATTATCTCGTAACTGTTAGAGGAAAAGATTAAGTTTAGTCAGCCAGCCCACGATCAAATGCGAGCCATTATATATAAGAGCTGATTTTCATTCTTTGAAAGATTATTTACATTTCATTCGGGCATCCATCCGGTTTCGCTAAAATTTGTCCTGACTGTAGATATTCGATGATTTCCATTGCTCCTCCAAGTTCGCAGTATGGCATTATACCTTGACAAGGAATGATAAGAAAAAAAAAACGTACTAGTGAGGGCACAATGAACTTAGTCCAGTTTATAGAGTGGGACACTTAAATAACACTTGGGGAAGTAATAATGATGCACTGACTATCAAATATAAGTTAAAGCGTTCACCTTCTGACTCGATCTCCCATAGAAGCACTCCAAACGACCACCTATCAAAAATATCATGCGCAATGATGTTTTTTTCCACTTGATTTCCAAATTTTAAAATATAATAAGACGATAACTCCTTCAAAAATTTCTCAATTTTTATTCGTAGCAGTCTCTAAGGGCAATAACGACAAATACGTTTTCAGCAAAACCCAGTTTTCTTTCCATTTCCCGCAGTTTTTCATCTCCTCGACAAATCATCTCGTTCCTACTTGGTTAAAGGATGCACAATTGTTTTGAATATGATCGGCCGAATTTTTCGGCGCATTACGATTAGTTCTAACAATAATCTTTTGGAGGACATGGGTAGAGATGACGGTAAAATCAACAACATTTAGGGTTTTTTGTGGTATAAATATATTCCATGTTGGTGTTGTTCGGTTTATTTATGAGTCACAGGAACCATCAAAACGTGATAAGAACTTCGTGTGTCACTTTTTGTTCTCACCACATTTTGACGTCATCTGTGATTACTTAACAGACCAACCGCAACATTGAACCTATTTGCTAGACAGAATGCAACACGGGATTTCTGTATTGCACCAGCTCGAAACTTAAGCATCTAAAGACAAATAAGACATGTCAACTTATGAAAACAACGAAATGGACAATAAAATGGACTCGCTCTCGTAAGATTTCTCAAATTATGCCTTACACGTCTGTCTTCGTGTTGAATGTGAAGAAGTCCAAAGACTCAAGGGCCATCCAACGAACTGGTAACATTCCCTGGTTTGTGGGAGAAATTGGAAAGTTTTACTTTCCGTACGATGATCCAGTATTCCAATGGATACAAGTAAACAACGATCTTTTATCATTTCAGTGTGTGGATACTTTGACCAATAACAACGACAATAGTGTTGTTGAAAGGGGGCGGGGGGGAGGAAATAAAATGATTTCACGCTGCTTAAGTTTCTATGTTAATTATGATAGGACAAACTGCCAAAGGTAACTTGAATGAATAAATTTCTAAGCTAATATTCATTAATGCTTTAATAGGAAATACAAGGGGGACGCTTTGAAATGCAGAGCAATCTTTGTTGAAAAGCCATAACTCTTAGAAGTTCTACCATACCCTTCGCCTTTCCCTAAACTTTGAGCAAACTAGTCATACCCTGGATAAAGTCTCGTATTCGCCACTTTCGTAAACATCACGTGACAAGCCGAAGTCGGAAACCATCGCAACATTCCTGTCTCCAAGAAGCACGTTTCTTGCAGCAAGGTCACGATGAACACACTACCAAAGAAAACCAAATAGAAATAACTAATTATAGGTTCCTTAGGGTGAAATAGAGCTTTTCAGTATCATCACTACCTTTTTACTTGCGAGGTGAGACATTCCACAGGCGACGTCTCTTGCAATCTTCAATTTGTCGACGCGTGTGAATCCGACAGATGTTATAGAATCATTGTAGTATGGATTTTCTCTGTTCTTCTTCAGTTCGTTTAGCAAACAGCCATTTGGAGCCAAACTAACAATCACCAAAATTGATTCTAGGTATTTAATCAAAAGTAACATGTTGGAGGAATACAAAAACTCGAGAAAAGAGAGTTAATTAATAAGATATTTGTTCTGTTGAACAAAACTGAAAGTATCCTTTAGGAAGACAAAAGGAAGGCCAAAAGTCTTTAAAAAGTTTTTCAGTAAATCTAGAAGATTATACAACTACAGTATCCACAGTAACAAATTTTTCTCTAGAATAATTACCAGACTTGGTACACGCTCCAATAAGACTTATGATATTAGGATGTTCACCAATTGTGACCAGGATTTGAAGCTCGTTGAGCAAGTCTTCCTTCTCTTTTTCTGTAGTATTGGCTGAAATGGAAAGTCCTCTTATTAATTATATTAACACCCTTGCGTTATTAATATTAATCAATCGATCAGTGTAGTGGGACAGTCGATCAGTAAAACAGTCGCTTCGTCAGTCATTCAATGAGACGGTCAGTCAGTCAATCAATCAATCAATCAATCAAACTATCAGTAAATCGATCCCTCAGACAAACGAACAACGATCGAATAAACCAAACGAGCCGATAAACCTGTTGACCCATTTCCTATCAATATTTTAGAATACTATTAAAATCCCTACCTTTAAGCTTCTTTACTGCACATGCCCTAGCATTTCCCTTTATGCACACCACGCCTTTAAACACTTCTCCGAACGCACCTTCCCCCAGCTTATCTTGAAGGATAACATCTGATCTGCGAATCTCCTCCCAGTTGCGACGAATGGAAATTTCTGTCTGCGGGAAAAGAGGAAAATCAGCTTCGTCCACTCAATCCTTTTTAAATATTTAAACGCACTTACCTCATCATAAACTTTATTTGGCCTGGAATTGCAATTTGATCCAAACTTGACACAAACAATCACGATGAATATAAATGCTAAGCCCAGCGGCAAAACTATGATCAGCATTAAATTCACAATAAACCTGTCTGGAAAAAAGACAACGAACGCATTAGTTTAGAAGTGGCTACGAGAGCCTAACTTTGGAAGAACTCTTTAGAACAGGAAGAGGACTGAATTATTCTTTGCAAGAAGACGCTTGCACAAATGTATTTGATATTTAACGCGATTAAGAAAACTCAGATTGAAAGACAAATGTTTAACAGCTCTGAGACGTAAGATAAATCTGCAGATAGTTTGTATTTCACATCAGGTTTAGGATGATTACCTGGCAGTGTGTTCTGTGTTAAAAATACACCATCTGACCTTCCATACATATTGTTGCTTGATAATCTAAGAGTGTATTCGGTAGAGGGTTCCAAGTCCTTCATGATCATTTTGGACTCAGGGTAAGGAACTGTCTTCGTAATGTTCTTCGATCTTGATGTCCATCGCTCTATGGTGTAGCTTTGTATTTGGTGAAGGCTGGCATTTACGGGCTCATCCCAAGTCAATATCAAATATCTTGTCTGCACATTCTCTACTATGAAGTCTATTGGCGGCGGCGGTTTTCCTAAACGGAATGAAAAACATCAACAAAAGCTCTGAAAATACTGGTGCTTGAACATATAACCAATATTTTAAATTTTTTTTTCTTCTTTATTAAGTATTTTAGGTGACTTAATTGTCAAGATATGCTATGCATGGTATTCCATATGCGTGATATTTTGCGCAGATAGAAAGTGACCATGATTGATTATGTCTGTCAATATCTTTCTACTTTTTTTTTTTGCTAGTATAGGTCAGAAGGAGCAAACGTTTAATAATCTATAAATTTATTGCAGTTATCTCTCAAGTGATCTCTTCCACCTCCCCCACATCAGTGGCTAACCTTTACTTCCTGGAGGACAACGAGATACGTTGCAATATTCCCATCGGACGTTTGGGTCTGTGGTATAACACCACGGTCCATCTAGGGCACTGCTATCCGGATTACGACACAAGTTCGAGTCATTTTTGGATTCAGCGACATCTTCAGGGACCCGCCAGTGACGATGAGGACACTGGGATTTCCAAGACTGACATGTACGACCAGACCGGGTGACGTTCACATTACCTCGGTAACCAAGACCGACTCCAAAGTAACAATCTTGGATAAATAAAACGCATTTATGACGTCAACTGAGGTACTGCACAAATAAAATAGTTAAAACTGGGAGACAAATTAATGTTTGAAGTCGTTTTGTAGTTGTGGAACGGAGGCCAGGACACTAAATTAGTGCCTCGGTTCCACGGTTCGGTTCTGCGACGGGAATTCTCTGTAATCGAATTACATTTAAGAACAGTACATAAATGACTGACCTATGCTGTTTGTGTTGTCACCTGCAAAAGAATGAAAAAACAGATTGCGGCATAGGTTAGGAAAGGACGAGCGAAATTATCAAACTCTGTGGTTTACGTAGCTACTCAAGCTTGCAATAATTGTAACATTGGGTGAAAAGATTAGACTAACAGCTTCAGGTGTTTTACTTTTGCATAGCTATAGAGTGTTCGCACTCGTAATTCTAAAGCGATTACAAAGTGTTTAAAAGTATAGTGGGAGCTTTAAGCCTTCTTCTCATTTCATTTGCCTGGAACCATCTATCTATCAAAAGGGTAAAAAAATTTTTGTATGATTTTAAAAATAATAAATAAAATCGCTTCGGGGTTCTATTCTGTTCTGGTTATAAAGAAAAAAGGCACCCATGAACAAGAGTGAAGTATGACTTTGGAACAATAATAAACTCCCCGACGAAGGCTTTGGAATCACATGGAATTTAGGGAGAACTGGGTGAGGGATCAGTCGTCGCCAAAAGTTACTTAAGGGTGTACTTTTTAACAATTATTCGTCTTAGGCTCAGTGAATTCTGAAGTCGAGGGAATTATTCAATAATATTCATGGAGCCTGAGGCGAATAATTAGTTTTAATAAAAATTTCTCAGGTGTTTTCGAATTCTGTTGTAAATATAACACATGACACATGGCGCACTACTTACGCGCGCATTGCAACAATAATACCTAAGAATATTAACTGTCAATGGGGGGGGGAGGGGGGGGAGGGTCATAAAAATTTTACAGGGCTTAATGGGGGGATCAGAAAATTTTATGGTTAAACAACCAAAATCCTAACTCCCATCACCAGGCCAAGTCCCTGCGATAAAGGATTTTTAGTAGTTGTGTAACACTCACCAGGGATATCTGGCCACTCATAGCACTCAGGAGCATCTCCACCATTAGCAGGTTGGTAGAACGAGCAGTTAATCATCTTTGAGTCGATGTGTGGGGACGAAACTACTGCTATTTTGAGAACATCAGCCTCTTTTTTGCAAACATCGTCCATCAAATAATCGCATGAGCTGCGACAAATCCTGCGATCTGTAGGCTCGCCCAAGGATTCGTCGCAAGGCCGGAAGTAATAGCGGCAGTATAAATCTTTGATTATAGGTTGACATTTTTCTGAGATGTTAAACCATTCGAAATAAGCATTAAATGACTTAGTTTCCACTTCTCCAAGATCCAATGTCGTTTGGTTACCATAAACGTACAAACTTTTGATTATATCCTTGCAAAATTCGCCTTTATACTCATAGAATATACAGGAAGCCTTTCTTGCGGATGCAGTAACTGGAGGAAATGCTGGAATGCAGCTAAGGATTAAAAAAAACAACAAAAGGAATAAAATGATTAAGCTGAAAAAAAATGTACAAAGGGGCTTTGGCACATCAGTGAACTGTTAAGCATACCAACCTTGCATTAGAATCCACTTGAGTGAAGTTATTATTTTCTGTTTATCGGTAAGAGAAAATAATGTCAATTATTATTGAAATAATAATGATAATACTCAAAATAGTACGTGGTTGTGCCGCCGAAAATTTTCTGCCGATGCAAAAAAAGCCAGAAGTATTGTTTTTTCAGTAAATTTGCTAAGCTGTGTTAAACACAAGTCTCACCTTGGAAGTCTTCACATAGAGAGGCGTGCTGCTCGCTACAATTGATACACTCCAGGAAAGGATCATGGGTTACTACACAACAGAACATCTTACGTTCTATAGACAAAGCTTCTGTGTCATTATAATTTTTCACAATATCGGTAAGTTTTCCAGCAGCAGCCTTTCCATCACTCCATTTCCAAGTACCATTCCTGCAACAAACGTATCCATAACCAATTTAGAAACGCTGACAAAAGAAGAGAAAAAATGCAAAAAATAGAAAGGTTATCATGTTATTACCAACTACCTCATGCATAGCTTGAGGTGGTTGGACTAAACAAAAGTCGCGTAAGTACACCATGACAATTTCCACTCACCAGATGTTGAGACCCATCCAGTACTTTATACCGTTAGTATTATTTGATACATTTTTAGCCAACTGAAGTTCTTCGATAGTTTGAATTTTTGCAAGATGACTTCTAAAATCTTTTGATCTGCATTCTTTATCTGCCTCTGTGTAGTTTACTTTTCCATGGTTGGTTCGAAGAGTTTTCGCATCAGAAAAATCTGATCGAGAGAAAATCAAACTTTTAAAAATTTAGTAATTTTAACAGACTCGCCTTCAAGTCAATTTTCAAACTAGTAGGTGAAAATAATTGTAAACCTTATACAAAACGTCAAATGGTTGACTTTTTTATTCTGTGTTTCGGAATCAACTCTTCATATGATACATATTGATGTAGTAGTTCCATGGATCTTCAGCTGACAAGGATTCTGTCTCAAACTTAAGCTTTGTAGAAATCCGTTTCCCATGAATAGCTTTTGATTATTATCTTTCCTCCGCAAGAGTAAAATGTTATTATAATGTATTCTCATTCGGCTGTGAGTATAGCATCTGAATCAAAACGAAAGTAACTTTTTCTACCAACCGGAAAGAGCCAAGATGATGCTCAAGAAGGTGAGAACAACAATGACGCGGCCTTGAGTCATTTCTATGCTGTTAGGATGGTAATCAGTGCATGAACAACAATCTAGTGTAAAGATGTAAAGATAAATACGAAAATAGTTCGTTTAACAGTTAATAACTTTGATGCAGAACGAATGATTTATTTAAAATCGATAAACAAAATAAAGGATAGCTATTAATTATATCAGCTCTATTCAATAATGTGAGTAAACTCGATCTGCAGAAAGACATGTATACATCAATTAGAATTGAGCGATCACATAACGTCAAATTGTATTTTATTATCCTAAATTAAATTCGGTTATTAAATCGATATCATCGGCATAAACATGTTTCGAACAACTCCAACTTTTCCTCTCCAGTTAACGAGTATTTCGAGATTGTAATATCCGTAGTGGCACTATAAAGTTCACCAGCGCAGACAATTACAAATGTTGTACAGATGTCGCTTTAAATTATGTTCGCAGCGTGCGAAATGCCAATTTGATGAAGGGCAAATCTTACTATTCAAACGCTACGTTGTTTGCATGCGTAAATTCTCTGTTTGAGACTCGCTTTCTTTTGTTGTATGAGATCAGTTCTTCTTCAGCTGAGTTGGACTTTTGTGAGACTGAAATGAGCTTAAAATACGGTCACCATTGCTAATAAGACCACTTCAGTAGTGCAAACATACATGTAGTTCTTCTTAAGGGCCATTCTTGGCCCCATTTATGAGACTGATCATCCTATAATACAGCTTACTAAATTAAGAGTCCACCGCTTACAAACTTTCCCAGTTAAAAACAGGATAACAATACTCTTCCAAACTCTACTCAGCCCGCCGTTACGTGACGTTTGAGTTAAACTAGGACAAACACTTCGTTGTGGTTAAACTGAATGCAAATGTGTGCAAAACGCACTAAACTTTTCCACATACGGAGGGACGCTCGATAGAATTTTGGATGCAATATAATATGATTATAATATAATATAAGGCTCTGACCTTTTTGGCTCCGCTGACCAAAACTTTCCCATAAATTTCGGCACGAAAGCTTGACTTAAGAAAGACGACGTCGGATTGCCAGTCAAGCGAGTAACACTGATTTCCTGTCGTGACATGCTCCAGTTCTGGGTAGAGGCGGAAATTACATTAACCAATGGTCTTTGTGGTCTTCTCTGCTGACCTTGTCAAAAGCAAAGTCACACATTCATTAATATCTGCCCTTAATGTGACAAACACACGCAAAATAGTTAATTCAGCGGTCCCTTAAAATATTTTAATTGACTTTTCAAGAAGCAAAAAAGTCTTTGCATTCAGACCCTCTTCAAAAAAACGTTGAGGTTAAATAATGTAAATTAGTCCCGAGAAAAACAGAGAGATTAAAGTCATCAGTTTTTCTCATGAGATTTTCAAATTATCCAACCGCAAAGACTAGTTATTTGATCTAGTTTGAGCTCCAATAAAAATGCGCATGCTCTGAGCATCTCAACAAGCGTTCTTATCTCTGAAGGTCAAATGTTTGTTCTCCCATTGTTCAAGTTAACCTTTTGCACTTCGCTCGACCACAAAGAATATTCATTTGATCCTCTTTGAGCTCCAATGAAACTGCGAAGGCTCAAAACATCTTGACGAATATAGAGTTAAAATGGTTATCGTTTTACGGTGGGTGAATGATGAAAAAAATATGTTATGTAGGGAGCACAATGACGTAAATTTACCTCGGAGCCTAACTAATCTCAGAGCAATCAGTGATTTAACAAAAATCGCTACTCAATTTTTTTACTTCGTTGGCACTTAGAATGTTCCTTTTCATAAAAAACAACACACAATTATCAGGGGGGTTGCTTTGGGTGTTTTCACGTCAGAGTAAAACAGATACAAGATAAGTGACATGAGATGAAACGAAACACACAACTGACCAGCGGAGTCATTTCCTCTGTTGGAATAAAGGGGGAAATTTTCTGAAGAAGCTGCGGTGCTGCGTCGGCGGGAGAGTATAGCAAGGTAGTTATAGCAGGGCAGTTGGCCACCGCTAAGAGTTTTAAAGTTTCGAGCGTTAGCCCTTTGTCAGAGCGAATTTTATTTTTTGTCCTGTCTTGCCTGGCTTTGCTGACGAGAATTGCTTAAAAGTTTTATTGAAAAAAAATATCGAGTTAAAACTAAACGGAGTCTTTCTGCTTATAACTCACACATAGACTTGAGAGTGACATCGTTATCTCGAATCTTATTAGCGATGCGAATGAAAATTTATCTCTACTAAAACAGCATTGTAGGGAGATCATTTCAGTAATCTGATCGGACCAGATTTACATACGCCATTGCAGCAAACAAACTAGCAAACTCCCATAACTTTAAAGCATGCATTTGAATTTAATTACCATTACTTTCCTTGTATTTACTGACTGAGTAGAGGTATTCTGGTATATGAATCATCGATGGAAAAGAATAATGCTTTCCGTAAGATCATTGCATGTTTCTGAAGAAAACATTGCCGTGACAATCATTAAACTTGAGTTCGTTTGCCAAACTAGTACCGTTGTTTTGTTTTTTCAAAAGTGTACAAGTGTACATACGTGTCAGATTTTGACATCTTGAGGAAAAAAATGTTTCGAAGTTTATTTGGAAGCCTTTTAAATCACCTTTATCATTACGCAATTAAAAATGTTTCGGTGAAGCCTCTCTCTTAATTTGTATCACCTCTGTTTTACCTGCCATTTACTCGCTCAAAAATTGAAGGATCTTGCAGTAATTGCAGCCCTGAAACATTCGGGTTCTTTTTTTAAGATTTAGATAAAAAAGAAGTGCTATTTACCAGCCTAGGTCGGTCCTTAATGAGAAAAATTGTGCCCTCTATCTTGAGTAAAGTTTTCCCCGATTTTAACTGTCCAAAATACGGATCTTTCTCTACATATAATATACTTCCATATTGATATATACATTACTGTTGATCTAAACATAACTCAGCCGTGGTTGTAATGTTGTAGTAAATGAAGTATCTAATCAACTCAAAATGATTGACAAATGCTTGTTAAGCTGGTATAATCTCAACAAATGCAGTGAGCTTCTCAGGGAATTTTTTCTCGCTTTTAAAGCTAATCTTCTCCCTTTTTCCGTCAAATTTTTTACTAACAAAACGGGGATTAGCTCCAATCACGATCTCAAAAACCCAAGGTTTTTTCAAACGCACGCGAGCCTCAAGCTAAGCTATACCCAATCAGATTTATATTTGATATTTATTTCTATATTCATGTTTCGATATTTATTTATTCGTCCATTTGTTTATCCATGTATTTATTGATTTATCGTCTTGTTTGTCGACTTTGTCTGTTTGTTTATCTTTGAATTCACATGTTTTCTTTCTCTTTGCTTTGTTTCAGTCTATATCTTTGGTTGCATTCCAGCATTTACTCCGATAAAATCCTCCACAAAAAGTGCTCCCTGTATATTGTTTGAGTATAAAGGAAAATTTTGCAGAGATCTAATCACAAGTTTGTTGGTTTATGGTGACTGGAGTACAGTGAATTTTGGTGAAAAGAAAACGAAGGCTATGGAAGACTTTTTGAAACTGTTTGAGATTACGTCGATGTGCAAACTCTAAAGGAGCCCATCTAATTAAATCCCTTTGGTAGTATACACTTGTGTTCATCGAGACCTCGCGGCAAGAAACGTGGACGAATGCCCAAACGCAATATAATCATCTTTGAGCTTACAGATATCCATTTTTTCAGAAGGCTTTTATGAGGACTCATAAAACTGAAATATTTTTCCGTTAATAGTTACAATATCATGAAGTCGTGATGAAGTTTGGAGCCAGCAAGGCTTCCATTATTTTCAGAGCTAATGAAGCTAATTGAGAAAGGACTTATTTAAAAAAAGACGTAATACGATGTTCATGTATTTACAATTATTAACTGTGTATTTACAGCTAATTCCGAGGATTATGTAGTAATACTTAACGGCGGAGAGACTGGTCGTTTAAGGTATTCGTTTTACTATGCCCAGTTTAATGCTTCCTTTCTACTTAAACAACAGCAAGTTGTGACATAATTCATAATACACATGAAAACCGTAGTCAGATGTAATGTCATTGTTATACTTCAAATTAAGGAATGCATGCGCAAAAGAAGCAAATGATGCAAGCAGTCAGAGGCCAGCCAATGAGTCATCTATCGGGCGGACCTGTATGGAGTTGATCTTTGGCCTAAGGATAACAACAAGAAAAAGTTATACTAAAAACAATACTAAATAAATTACAACAGTGAAATTTTGCATTAGTTATATTGTTTCACTTTATCATCTTTTCTATCCTCTTTTGTTGTTCTGTTTGATGCGCGATTTCATTTTTCCATTCACAGAGAAATCATTCTTAGAGGGGTCTTTTAAAAACATCAGATCAGATCCTGAAAAAAAAATCACGCCAACCATTTGAATCAGCAGATAACTACTTACATTCCATATTCTTTACAAAACAAATTGTATTTCTATTGTTGTCCTTGATTTATTATGAAATACAGACGACATTCATGTTCAAGTCAGAGTTAATCAACGATCATGGACAAGATAACTGGATTTTTCTTGCGTGAATGGGTAACCTAGCTAATTTTCGGCATCAGCGTCAGAAATGCAACCACGATACCAACACCAAGGACAACATAAACTCCCACCATGCTCAGCAGGCCGATACGCTTGCGAGACAAAGCTTCAACAAAATAGGGATTAAAAAGAAAGCTAAGAGTTTTTTTTTTTTTCAATAAATTGTAGTCAATGGTATATGCCATAATCAACATTGTGGGTTTGTGTGCCGGGTTTACGTTATTCTTAACTTTCTTAAAAGTTAAAAATGATATAAAGCAAGGCAAGAGGTGTTTATTTATTCCCACTGCCGCCAATAGCGCCGATGTTGTTTAGATGTGGGTCATGCATAATTCACACCCCTAAGGAAAAGGCTTATATGCCTCGTCCATCTGAGGATTCAAAAATTATTGCCTCCTGCCCGTTTCTTGTTCCTCAGGACATCCATCCGGTATCCCACCATTTTCGTTTTGAAAGTGTCCTCGATATCACCTTTTGCCAACAGGTCCGAGAATGTAATACAGAGGTTAATTCTGAAAATTTAGAAAGAGGGGCCCAGAGAAATTGTGGTGAGATGCAAACCTTACTCCAAACCCACGGCAAATGGCCATGAATTATAAACGATCTGCTTAAATCAAAGGACATAAACTGAAATTCCAAAATGAGTAACAAGATGACAATATTGTCCTGTATCATTTACCAGCTGTGCGATCACATGGTGGTTGATTTGTGACATGACGGAGTCCTGGCCCATCTGCAATAAACACGAACTCTTCTCTTTCTCGTACAAGCTGAGCAGCTTCTCCATAACTCTTCATCACGTTATCTGCCGCTTTTATTCGGTGCCAGATCGTTTGATATGTCTCGTATTGACTTCTTCTGAATGCCTTATAAGTGCTTGACGATTACATCGCCCCTACTTGATAAAAAGACCTCATGATTTCTTCGAGGTTGTTAGTAGGATTTTCTGCGTTTCTTACTGTAAAGAAGGCCGCAAGGTTAGCTGTGTATGTTGAAACAGATATCAGGATGGTGAACCGGTAGCAGCCAGCGAGAATGCGACCTGAGAGAAACCAGGTTAAAATATACTATTTCAAGCTTTTCGACCAATCGTAGAGCTTAAATTTTTAACACACAAAGGTGACGGAACATTGCTCCCTGTGAGAATAAAGACCAATGTAAATAAGACGCAGAGAAGGTCACTCAACATGGGGATGTGTTATTTCAACCTTTGGCTTTAGTGACCTTTTCATGGTTAGGGCAAGCTTCTTATGATGAACTATCTACATGTTTCATCAACTCAACCTCAGCGAAATCTAAGATATATCTCAGACATTATTCGCTCAAGAATGTTTGCGATGCTTCAGTAAACAGAGACAACCACTAGCGAATGACTTTTTTATGGACTTACACAAACGTGTTAATTTTTTCGCTTTACTTTTTTTTAAAGTTTCTTTTAAGTTTATAATAAGAGGCCCTACTCTTGTATTTACGAGAAGAGCGCGAAAAAAGCCGCTAATTCACAAGAGTGTACATAGTTTAAAGGAGGACCCTACATGTGATAGTTTTAGTACTTACCAGGCAGTGTCCTCTGTGTTACCAATACACCCTCTGACCTTCCATTCATATTGTTGCTTGATAATCTGATGGTGTATTCTGTGGAGGGATCTAAGTTCTCCAAAATCATTTGGGTATCAGGGTACGGAACTGTCTTCACTAATATAAAGTTTTCCGATCTTAATGTCCTCCTTTCTACAGTGTATTTTTGTATTTGGTAAAGGCTGGCATTTTCTGGCTCATTCCAAGTCAAAATAAAATATCTCGTCTGAACATTCTCTACTGTGAAGCGTCTCGGAGGAGGCGGTAATCTAGTGTACAGAGAGGACAACAACAAACGCATTTAAAAGTCTAATGAATATTGCGACAGTGTAATCGAGATAGTTGTCGCGATTAACAACAGTCATTATGACCCAAACCTTTTCCACGACTGATTTTGAAATTTATTGACTTTACCTCTTGGAGGAAAACGAGATATATTGCAATATTCCCATCGCACGTTTGGGTCTGTGGTATAACACCACGGTCCATCTGGGGCACTGCTGTCCGGGTTATGACACAGGTTCGAGTCATTTTTGGATTTGACAACATCTTTAGGGATCCGCCAGTGACGATGAGGACACTGGGATTTCCAAGACTGACACATACGACCAGACCGGGTGACGTTCACATTTCCATGGTAACCAAAACCCACTCCATAGTAACAATCTAAGAGAAACTGGATATTTGAGTTTATGGCAGTGCAAACGTGGAGTTTCTGTGCACTGAACATTAATGTACCCTTAAGCTATAGATCGGAGGGCGAGAGTGTGCAAAAGTCATCCAGTTTGCGATAGTGAGATTAAAGAAACCAATATATTATAATATCTTGAAGGAGGTTATTCTACAAACAGTGTGGTTTTTGTGTCATCACCTTTGGGAAGAGAAAAAATATTGGAGTGCGTCTCAAGATATGATAACAAGTATAAAAAAATTGTAAAAGTTGTAATCTTGGGTGCATACTAAAATTTAGAGGATTCTATCGTCAATCTAGTTGTCAAAGTGTTGCACTGAATGTTCCCACTGACCAAGAGTCGCGCCGCTTGAGCAATAATAAAGTCTACTATAGTATAACGGGAACTCTAGCTTTCTTCTGAGTTCTCTTGCCTGTTATCTTCTCCTCATCACCCCTTCTGTCATAAGGGAAATGTAAAATATTTGAATATTTTTTTAGGATCATAAAACAAGTTCGCCAAGTTTAATTTGAGAATGACGCCATGCTTTGTCCATGACGCTGCTTATAAACTAGTATCATTCTCTGAGATCGTGCACCGGCTTCCTGAACAGTGGAGCTTAACTTTGGAACAGAACCAGAAGGCCTGAGATACTAGTTCTGACAAGCTCTGATCCCCACACACCTGGTATGTGAACTGGCTAACAACACCGAGAAGATGATGTCGTTCTAGGGTTTCTGTAAATGCAGAGAATTTACATAATTTCTTGGTGCAAGAGTCATAAATAAGGTTGCTTGACTGTATTTCATCATCATTTCTCACCTGGGAAATCTTCACATATAAAGGCGTGCTCCTCACTACAGTTAGTGCACTCCAGGAGAGTATCATGGATTACCATACAGCATAACTTCCTAGGTTCCTTAGACTGTGCTTCTGTACGATTAAAATTGTTCACAACGTCGACAAGTTGTATACCAGCCGTATTGTTATCACTCCATTTCCAATCGCCAATCCTGTAACGAACATGTCCGACGTGTCCAGAAAAGAAATAGCATTAAAATGTGTAAACGTAACGACAGAGGAATCAAGAAGGCCCTTATCTGATATATACTAAAACAGTGGATAGCGTTGAAGGCCGTCATTGGTTAATCAAACTCTAAATATCCTTTGCTATGCACCACCGGACGACTTGCGCGGAATTTACGCCCGAAAATATTGAAATCGTTGCAGGAACAAATGAGCTAAAGATTATCTTCTTTTTACAGATCATCTCAATGTTTTAGTATATTCTACAAAAAAACAGACAACCACCTCCACATCTGTCGATGAATAGTTGTTAATTAGTAATACTACTGGCATCAAACTACGACACACATTATTTGTCAAAAATGATGAACAGCGGAATAAACTTAAGTACGCAGTAAATAATTGTTACTCATCAGACATGGAGACTCGTCCAATATTTCATGCCGTTAGTGGTATTTGATATATTTTTAGCTAACTGAAGGTCGTCAGCGTTTCTAATTTTTGCGAGATGGTCACTATGGTTTTTTGTTTTACATGCTTTGTCTGCGTCTGTGTAATTCCGTTTTTGGTGGTGAACTCTGAATGGTCTTGCACCAGAAGCGCCTACAGGTCATAAAAGTGAACATAACAGTAATTTAAGATTAAAATTTCATTTTTTTTCTTATCGCGATGATAAGTGCTTAAACTACATTAAAATTATTTAATTAATCTTCTTCTTGTTATGATGAGCGGTAAGCTCCCACAGGAATTCTCAATAATTCAGTTCGCGGCCAAGCCAGAGGAGACAAAAGAAAATCTTATCGTGAACAACTCTGTGAAAGTCTGAGTGATTATATTTTCTTTATCCAAATGATCGTTGCTCATGTCATAGAGATTCCGTCACTCACTTTGTGGAACATGACAAGATCTCTGTAAACGACACGATTGGCAATTAAAACGTTTTTTTTATTAAGGTCGTCTCTTATCATCAGCATGGGTAAATATAAACTGGACCATTGGACCCTTGGACGATTGGACTATTTTATTGGACTATTTTTTGGACTATTTTTGGACCATTTTATCGGGGGGGGGAGAGGTAGACCATTAGTGCTTAAGGAAGGGTGGGATGCAGTCTATCAGTACTCAGGAAGGGGTGAGAAACAGACTGTTGTTACTGGGGGAGGGGTGGAAGACGAACAATTAGAGTAGGAGGTGGTTGTATTTGAAAATGCTACTGATTAATGGAGTTGTAAACGGATCATACAAATTGTTTTGAGCATACAAATTATTTTTTTCTTCCTCTCCCCCGATAAAATGGTCCAAAAAATGGTCCCAAAATTGTTCAAAAAAAGATCGAAAAAGTGGTCCAAAAGTTGTCTAAAAAATAGTCCAAAAATAGTCCAGTAATCCAGGGGTCCAATGGTCCAGTCCATATTTTACCCTATGCTCCTATTACCATGTATCGTCTGTATGTGTATCTTGGTTAAAAAAAAATTAAAATTCCTCTTTCCACCAACCCCAATGAGCCAGCATAGTGTTGAATATGGTAAGAACAACAATGGCACGAACTTGAGCCATTTCTATGCTGTAAGGCTGGTTACCAGTACAAGCATTTCAATCAAATGTGAAATGAAAAGATAAAGACGAAATTAATTCGAGGTCACGAAATGATGATCAAATTAAAATTTTTCAGTAACGAAACTGCACAAGAGCTACTGAGTCCTCCAACTCAACTAAAAGCTCAGTGTATTATCGACATTCGGAAAGTCCGGAGCAATATGACATGAATAAATCAGTATTGACAGATCAGTCGATACTACATTATCTTTGACTATTTTGTTTGATAATTTATAAATCATTTTGAAAGTTAAATCCGATTCCTTCTTTTAAATGAGATCAAATTTTTCATAATTAACTCTTCTACTAAAGAATGATAGTTTAGAAGTAATGTTCTTCCATGGGTATCCCAATAACAAGTAGAATACCTAATTAATTTTTACAACCTTTGATCCTTGGAGGCTGCTTGAACGATGTAATCGCTAGTAAACAATGGTCGCAGCACGTACGATGCCAATTTGCTTGAGGGCAAACCTACATACTCCCACGCTGCGTTGTCTGGATACTATTTGAGACTCGTTTTCCCGTAGTATAAGATCAGTTCGTCCCTTCTCCCGCCCGCTTTGGTGGAGATAGGTTTCTAGATTTTGTGGAATTAAATGTGCGTCAAATACATTTAACGCCATAAACTGATCCAAGTTAGTTTTGCGGACAGAGTTGTTCTTCATGGCCGTTTTGTTAATCTCAATAAATTAAATGATCACCCCAAAATACTGCTCTCTTAATAACTAGTGGTTCTGCAGCACACACACACTGTCATAGACACTGTTTTCCACTGTGAATAATTAAAAACAGGAAAAACAATGAAACGTCAAAGCACTAAGGATTATGTTTAGTATTTGACCCGCGGTAACGTGACGTTTAAATCTGGGTACACTAAATGCAAATATTTATCGTCCAAATGCACCAAATTTCTAAATTGCACTGAGTTTCTAAAACTAAATGGTTTAAAATTCCCTTTCCTTTCAAATGAAAAAGTTTAGAAGCAAACACATTCATCAAGGGCACACAGGCAAGCAGTGATTTTGCATGAGTTTGTATGAACCACTTACCAACCCAGTAAATACCTTTTTGCTGACTGCTATATTCCTTCACAAGGCTCTGACCTCTACGGCGCAAACCTCACTGACACGTTACTTTGATTTTCAGCTCGAAAGTTTGAGTTATGAAAGATGATTTCGAATGAACAGCCACGCGAATGACACCGACTTCCTGTCACGACATGTTTCCGTTCTAAAACAACACAAGTTAATAACCTTAATAGGGGAGGTCTTTCCAGAGGCGGAAATTGCGAAAACTTATTGTCTCCATTCCTTTTTCATTAATATCTGTCGTTAGTGTGACACACGTATGCCACAACAATGCAAAATAATAGTTTTTGTGCTCCGATGATTTCCAATTTCCAAAAAAGAAGCAGACAATTTTTTTTCATTCGTTTCTGGATCTTTTTTCGATATGAGCTTTCCTAAGTACTGCTATTCGTTTAGCTATAGTTAAAAGCCAGACTAGTGAAGAAAAGAACACCGGCGCCTGGAGCTACCACATTAACATGATTTCCAAAACGTCCCGATAAGAGGCAAATTGCAGACTGGAACATCGATCAGTCGAATTGAGTTGCTTCGTTTTTGCGTCAAGGGCGAATATTTTTTTAACAAGGTGTGTTAGAAATGATCGATAACTGCATATGGTCTATTGGATTGAAGTGTTTGGGGTTCAACAGATAAGTACGATAGTACAGTAAAATGAATAAATCAGAAATTACAAAGACGCCTTGAGTAGAAATATATGGTAGACTTGGTAAATGGTAGTGTTGACTGAACCGCAATATTAGCATACCAATTCAATGCACATGATTGCTTGAATTGTGTGTGATTTTGTCATCGATTGAAAAAGGACCTTAAAAAATGGAGAGTTGTTCCTGCTTGTTGCAAAATCCTCGATGAAAATCAACCGCGGGACGGCCACATTTATTTCTTTTCATCGTTTTGAGAGCACGCATCGAAGCAATCAGAAGTTAATAAATAAATAATAAAATTTGCTATTTGACGTCCGAGATATTTTCTGCTCCACCAACCCTTATTGTGACACAAGTGATCAAGTGACATCGTTTTGCGATCATTTTATTTCACACAAGTGATCAAGAGACATCGTTTAGTAATCATTTCACTTATACTGTATGTAACAACAGGAAATACAAGGGAAAGACGCGGCTAATCCATAATAATGATAATGATGTTCAAAATAAAAATAATAACTTCCCTTCCGTACAAATATACTGCAATATTACGGTTGTAAAAGTCAATGTATCGGCTCAAAAACTGTTTCCTACGAGTCAATGCTTCCAGTCAACTGATGAAGGTAAACAAGGAAACTAACGCAACAGCATATACGGCAAATGTGCAAATGTTATGATATAACAAAGATGAAACTGGATATTAAACGTTTCTATATAATATCTCTGCACTAAATTACTGACTAATCAATACGTTTAATGATGCAAGTTTTCTAAAGACGAACAAGATAAGGTCGTGACGTTTAAAGATTTGTTCGATCTCCGAAGCTAGGTAGCAATCTCGTGGCTGCCAAAATTACTCAAAACCATCTGTGAAGCTCTCTGTTGTAGCACAGATTTTTTTATTGATTTTTCATTGCAATCTTCCTACTGTATGAGAAAATCTCCATCAAACCTCTCAGGACATTTTTATTATTAACTTTTCCCTCTCCCTTCGCGCATGATCATCAACACAACCAGTCATGATAATTATTTCCTTACGTCTTTTGTTTTAGCAAGTTCTTTCTCAAGTGACGCCAAAAGATCTACAAATGATGGACGTTTCATCGGCTCCAGATCCCAGCAGGACTTCATTATCTCGTAACTGTTACGTGAAAAGATTAAGTTTAGTCAGTCAGCCAAGATCAAATGCGAGCCATTATATAAGAGCTGATTTTCATCCTATGAAAGATTATTTACATTTCATTTGGGCATCCATCCGGCTTCGCTAAAATTTGTCCTGACTGTAGATATTCGATGATTTCCATTGCTCCTCCAAGTTCGCAATATGGCATTATACCTTGATAAGGAATGATAACAAAAAACAACATACTCGCAAGGGTAAAATGAACTTAGTCCAGTTTATAGGGTGGGACACTTAAATAACACTTGGGGGAGTAATGAGGATGCACTGACCATAAAATATAAGTTAAAGCGTTCACCTTCTGACTCGATCTCCCATAGAAGCACTCCAAACGACCACCTATCAAAAATATGATGCGCAAAAATTTAGTTTGTTTTTTTGTACTTGATTTCCAAATTTTAAAATATAACAAGACAATAAATCTGTCAAAATTTTCTCAATTTTTAATCCGTAAATTAATTATTTAAAGACAAATAAGACATGTCAATTTATGAAAACAACGAAATGGACAATGAAATGGACTCGCTCTCGTATGATTTCTCAACTTATGCCTTACACGTCTGTCTTCGTGTTGAATGTGAAGAAGTCCAAAGACTCAAGGGCCATCCAACGAACTGGTAACATTCCCTGGTTTGTGGGAGAAATTGGAAAGGTTTACTTTCAGTACAATGATCCAGCATTCCAATGGATACAATTAAACAATGAACTTTTGTCATTTCAGTGTGTGGATACTTTGACCGATAACAACGATAATAGTGTTGTTGAAAGGGGGCGGGGGGGGGAGGAAATAAAATGATTTCACACTGCTTAAGTTTCTATGTTAATTATGATAGCACAAACTGTCAGAGGTAACTTGAATGAATAAATCTCTAAGCTAATATTCATTAATGCTTTAATAGGAAATACAAGGGGGACGCTTTGAAATGCAGAGCAATCTTTGTTGAAAAGCCATAACTCTTAGAAGTTCTACCATACCCCTCGCCTTTCCCTAAACTTTGAGCAAACTAGTCATACCCTGGATAAAGTCTCGTATTCGCCACTTTCGTAAACATCACGTGACAAGCCGAAGTCAGAAACCATCGCAACATTCCTGTCTCCAAGAAGCACGTTTCTTGCAGCAAGGTCACGATGAACACACTACCAAAGAAAACCAAATGGAAATAACTAATTATAGGTTCCTTAGGGTTAAATAGAGCTTTTCAATATCATAACTACCTTTTTGCTTGAGAGGTGAGACATTCCACAGGCGACGTCTCTTGCAATCTTCAATTTATCGACGCGTGTGAATCCGACAGATGTTATAGAATCACCGTAGTATGGATTTTCTCTGTTCTTCTTCAGTTCGTTTAGCAAACAGCCATTTGGAGCCAAACTAACAATCACCAAAATTGATTCTAGGTATTTAATCAAAAGTAACATGTTGGAGGAATACAAAAACTCGAGAAAAGAGAGTTCATTAATAAAATATTTGTTCTGTTGAACAAAATTGAAAGTATGCTTTTAGGAAGACAAAAGGAAGGCCAAAAGTCTTAAAAAATTTGCTCAGTAAATCTAGCAGATTAGACAACTGCAGTAACCGCAGTAACAAATTTTTCTCTAGAATAATTACCAGACTTGGTACAAGCTCCAATAAGACTTATGATATTAGGATGTTCACCAATTGTGACCAGGATTTGAAGCTCGTTGAGCAAGTCTTCCTTCTCTTTTTCTGCAGTATTGGCTGAAATGGAAAGTCCTCTTATTAATTATATTAACGCCCTTGCGTTATTAATATTAATCAATTGATCAGTGTAGTGGGTCAGTCGATCAGTAAAACAGTCGCTTCGTCAGTCAGTCAATGAGACGGTCAATCAATCAATCAAACTATCAGTAAATCGATCCGTCAGACAAACGAAAAACGATCGAATAAACCAAATGAGCCTATAAACCTCTTGACCCATTTCCTTTTAATATTTTAGAATACTATCAAAATCCCTACCTTTAAGCTTCTTTACTGCACATGCCCTAGCATTTCCCTTTATGCACACCACGCCTTTAAACACTTCTCCGAACGCACCTTCCCCCAGCTTATCTTGAAGGATAACATCTGATCTGCGAATCTCCTCCCAGTTGCGACGAATGGAAATTTCTGTCTGCGGGAAAAAGAGGAAAATCAGCTTCATCCACTCAATCCTATTTAAATATTTAAACACACTTACCTCATCATAAACTTTGTTTGGCCTGGAATTGCGATTTGATCCAAACTTGACACAAACAATCACGATGAATATAAATGCTAAGCCCAGCGGCAAAACTATGATCAGCATTAAATTCACAATAAACCTGTCTGGAAAAAAGGCAACGAACGCATTAGTTTAGAAGTGGCTACGAGAGCCTAATTGTGGAAGAGCTCTCTAGAACAGAAAGAGGCATGATTGATTTATATTTTGGATATTAGAAGAGGCTTGCACAAATGTATTTCATCTTTAACGCGATTAAGATAACTCAGATTAAAAGACAAATGTTTAACAACTCTGAGACGTAAGATAAATCTGCAGATAGTATTTCTCAGCAGGTTTATGATGATTACCTGGCAGTGTATTCTGGGTTAAAAATACACCATCTGACCTTCCATACATATTGTTGCTTGATAATCTAAGAGTGTATTCGGTAGAGGGTTCCAAGTCATTCATGATCATTTTGGACTCAGGGTAAGGAACTGTCTTCGCCACTGAAACGTTCTCCGATCTTGATGTCCATCGCTCTATGGTGAAGCTTTGTATTTGGTGAAGGCTGGCATTTACTGGCTCATCCCAAGTCAATATCAAGTATCTTGTCTGCACATTCTTTACTGTGAAGCGTCTCGGAGGAGGTGGTAATTCTAGTGTACGGAGAGGACAACAACAAATGCATTTAAAAGTCTAATGAATATTGAGACAGTGTAATTGAGGTAGTTGTCGCGATTAACAACAGTCATTAAACTCTTTTGGCGGCGGCGGCGGTTTTCCTAAAGAATGAAAGACATCAACAAAAACTCTGAAAAGCCTGGTGCTTAAACATAACCAATATTTTTAATTTTTTGTCTTCTTTCTTAAGTATTTTAGGTCATTTAATTGTCAAGATATGCTATGCATGATTTTTCATATACGTGATATTTTGCGCAGATAGAATGTGACCATGATTGATTATGTCTGTCAATATCTTTCTACTTTTTTTTTTTGGCCAGTATGGGTCAGAAGAAGCAAACGTTTAATAGCTTATAAGTCTATTGCAGTTATCTCTGAAGTGATCTCTTACCCCTACCCCACATCAGTGGCTAACCTTTACTTCTTGGAGGACAACGAGATACGTTGCAATATTCCCATCGGACGTTTGGGTCTGTGGTATAACACCACGGTCCATCCGGGGCACTGCTGTCTGGGTTACGACACAGGTTCGAGTCATTTTTGGATTTTGCGATATCTTTAGGGATCCGCCAGTGACGATGAGGACACTGGGATTTCCAAGACTGACATGTACGACCAGACCGGGTGACGTTCACATTACCACGGTAACCAAGACCGACTCCAAAGTAACAATCTTGGATAAATAAAACGCATTTATGACGTCAACTGAGGTACTGCACAAAGAAAATAATTAAAAACTGGGAGATAAATTAATGTTTGAAGTCGTTTTGTAGTTGTGGAACGGAGGCCAGGACACTAAATTACTGCCTCGGTTCCTCGGTTCGGTTCTGCGACGGGAATTCTCTGTAATCGAATTACATTTAAGAACAGTACATAAATGACTGACCTATGCTGTTTGAGTTGTCACCTGCAAAAGAATGAAAAAACAGATTGCAGCATAGGTTAGGAAAGGACGAGCGAAATTATCAAACTCTGTGGTTTGCGTAGCTACTCAAGCTTACAATAATTGTAACATTGGGTGAAAAGATTAGACTAACAGCTTCAGGTGTTTTACTTTTGCATAGCTATAGAGTGTTCGCACTCGTAATTCTAAAGAGATTACAAAGGCTTTAAAAGGAAAATGGGAGCTTAAGGCTCCTTCTCATTTCATTTGCCTGGAACCACCACCTATCAAAAGGGTAAAAATTTTGTATGACTTTACAAATAATAAATAAGATCGCTCCGGGGTGCTATTCTGTTCTGGTTAGAACGAAAAAAAGGCGCCCGTGAACAAAACATACGAATGATGACCGCTGACTTCCTAAAAGAGTAAAGTATGACTTTGGAACAATAATAAACTCCCCGACGAAGGCTTTGAATCAAATGGAATTTAGGGCGAAATGGATGGGGGATCAGTCGTCGCCAAAAAATGTAAAAGGTACTGAAAGAGGTACTTTTTAACGATTATTCGTCTCCGAAAGGAATTATTAAACACTATTCACGGAGCCAGAGGCGAATAATTAGTTTTAATGAAAATTTCTCAGGTGCTTTCGAGTTCTATTGTAAATATGACACATGACACACTAGTCGACCAATCAGAGCGGACGCATCTCTAAAATCACTGCAGCAATAATAGTTAAGAATATTAACTGTCGATGAGGGGGGGTCTTAAAAATATTACAGAGCTTTATGAGGGGGATCAGTAAAATTGTATGATGACACGACCAAAAATCCTCCTAACCCCCACCCTCAGGCCAAGTCTCAGTCTGAGATAAAGGATTTGTAGCAGTTGTGTAACACTCACCAGGGATATCTGGCCACTCATAGCACTCAGGAGCATCCCCACCGTTAGCCGGTTGGTAGAACGAGCAATTAATCATGTTTGGGTTGAAATCTGGGGACGAACTCACCGCCATTTTGAGAACATCCGCCTCTTTTTTGCAAACATCGTCCATCAAATAATCGCATGAGCTGCGACAAATCCTGCGATCTGTAGGCTTGCCGAGGGATTCGTCGCAAGGCCGGAAGTGATAGCGGCAGTATAAATCTTTGATTATAGGCTGGCATTTTTCTGAGATGTCAAACCATTTGAAATAAGTTTTAAATGTCTCAGTTTCCACTTCCCCAAAATCCAGTGTCGTTTGATTACCATAAACGTACAAACTTGTGATTATATCCTTGCAAAATTCGCCTTTATACTCATAGAATATACAGGAAGCGTTTCTTGCGGATGCAGTAACTGGAGGAAATGCTGGAATGCAGCTAAGGATTAAAAAAAACAAGGAGGAATAAAATGATTAAGCTGAAAAAAATGTACAAAGGGGCTTTGGCACATCAGTGAACTGTTAAGCATACCAACCTCGCATTAGAATTCACTTGAGTGTAGTTATTTTCTGTTTATCGGTAAGAGAAAATAATGTTAATTATTATTGAAATAATGATAATAATACTCAAAGTAACATTTTCAATAAATTGATTCAATAGAAATAAGGAGGAAGATCTAATTTGATAGTGTAATTAATTTTATTTTTATTTAATCCTTATTGATGGTTGTGCCGCCGAAAATTTTCTGCAGATGCAAAACAAGCCAGAAGTTTATGTTTGCCAGGGTAGTCCCTCCGTTTTCAGTAAAATTGCTGAACTGTGCTTAACACGTCTCACCTTGGAAGTCTTCACATAGAAAGGCGTGCTGCTCGCTACAATTGATACACTCCAGGAAAGGATCATGGGTTACTACACAACAGAAAATCATTGGTTCCATGGACAAAGCTTCTGTGTCATTATAATTTTTCACAATATCGGTAAGTTTTCCAGCAGCAGCCTTTCCATCACTCCATTTCCAAGTACCATTCCTGTAACAAACGTATCCAAAACCGATTTAGAAACGCTGACATAAGAAGAGAAAAAATGCAAAAAATTGAAAGGTTATCATGTTATTACCAAACCACCTCAAGCATAGTTTGAGGTGGTTGGACTAAACAATTACAAAGTCGTGTAAGTACGCCATGACAATTTCCACTCACCAGATGTTGAGACCCATCCAGTACTTTATGCCGTTTGTATTATTTGATACATTTTTAGCCAACTGAAGTTCTTCGATAGTTTGAATTTTTGCAAGATGACTTCTAAAATCTTTTGATCTGCATTCTTTATCTGCCTCTGTGTAGTTTACTTTTCCATGGTTGGTTCGAAGAGTTTTCGCATCAGAAAAATCTGATCGAGAGAAAATCAAAATTTTAAAATTAGTTACTTTCAACAGACTCGTCTTCATGTCAGTTTTCAAACTAGTAGTTGAAAATTATTGTAAACCTTACACAAAACATCAAATGGTTGATTCTTTTTATTCTGTGTTTCGCATGCAACTCTACACATGATACGTATTGTTGTAGTAGTCCCATGGATCTTCAGCTGACAAGGATTCTGTCTCGAGCTTGAGCTTTGTAGAAATCCATTTTTAATTAATAGCTTTTGATTATTATCTTTCCTCCGCAAGAGTAAAATGTTATTATAATGTATTCTCATTCGGCTGTGAGTATAGCACCTGAAACAAAACGAAAGTAACTTTTTTCTACCAACCGGAACGAGCCAAGATGATGCTCAAGAAGGTGAGAACAACAATGACGCGGCCTTGAGTCATTTCTATGCTGTTAGGATGGTGATCAGTGCATGAACAACAATCTAGTGTAAAGATGTAAAGATAAATACGAAAATGGTTCGTTTAAACTTGATGCAGAACGAACAATTTATTTAAAATCGATAAACAAAACAAAGGATAGCCATTAATTGAATCAGCTCTATTCGATAATGTGAGTAAACTCGATCTGCAGAAAGACATGTATACATCAATTAGAATCGAGCGATTACATAACGTCAAATTGTATTTTATTATCCCAAATCAGTTAAATTCGGTTATTAAATCGATATCATCGGCATAAACATGTTTCGAACAACTCAAACTTTTCTTCTCCAGTTTACGAGTATTTTCTTTTTCCCGGGCATACATATCCTAATAAAAACCAGGATACTTGTAATATCCGTATTGGCACTTTAGGGTTCACCAGCCCAGAAAATTACAAATGTTATACAGATGTCGTTTTAAATCATGTTTGCAGCGTGCTAAATGCTAATTTGATGAAGGGCAAATCTGACTATTCAAACACCACTGTTTGAGACTCGCTTTCTTTTGTTCTATGAGATCAGTTCTTCTTCAACTGAGTTCGACTTAGGTTTCTTTGTGAAACTGAAATGAGCTAAAAAAACACGGTTACCATTGCTAATGAGACCAACTCAGTAGTGGAAACATGCATGCAGTTGTTCTTCAGGGCCATTCTTGGCCTAATTTATGAGACTGATCATCCCATAATACAGCTTACTAAATTAAGGGTCCACCGCTTACAAACTTCCTCAGTTAAAAACAGGATAACAATACTCTTCCAAACTACCAGATCAAATTTCATACTCAGCCCGCCGTACGTGACGTTTGAGTTACATTAGGACAAACACTTCGTTGTGAATAAACTAAATGCAAACGTGTGCCACCAAAATGCACTAAACTTTTCCACATACTTTGAAGTTCACAGCCTTCTTAAATCGGAGGGACGCTCGATAGAATTTTGGATGCAAGATAATATGACCTTTGTTACACGGCATTCGAGTAATTTTGCCTGCATGCCGGTATGAAAACCAATCACAAATTTGAATACCTTTTTTCTGACTGCAATCTTCACTTATAAGGGTCTGACCTTTTTGGCTCCGCTGACTAAAACTTTCCCATAAATTTCGGCACGAAAGCTTGACTTGAGAAAGACGACGTCGGATGCCAGTCAAGCGAGTGACACCGACTTCCTGTCATGACATGCTCCAGTTACAAAACATAACACAAGCAAACGAGGGTAGGTCTTGCTAGAGGCGGAAATTACATTAACTAATGGTCTCTGTGATCTTCTCTACTGACCTTGTCAAAAGCAAAATGACGCATTAATTAATATCTGCCTTTAATGTGGCAAACGCACGCAAAATAGTTAATTCAGCAGTCCCTCAAAATATTTTAATTGACTTTTCAAGAGGCAAAGAAGTCTTTGCATTCAGACCCTCTCCAAAAAAACGTCGTGATTGAATAATGTAAATTAGTCCCGAGAAAGACAGAGAGATCAAAGTCATCAGTTTTTCTCATGAGATATTCATATTATCCAACCACAAAGACTTCCTTTTTGATCTCGTTTGAGCTCCAATAAAACTGCGCATGCTCTGAGCATCTCAATAAGCTTTTCATATCTCTGAAGTTCAAATATTTGTTCTCCCATTGTTCAAGTGAACCTTTTGCAATTCGCTCGACCCCAAAGAATATTCATTCGATCCTCTTTGAGCTCCAATGAAACTGCGAAGGCTCAAAGCATCTTGACGAATATAGAGTTAGAATGGTTATCTTTTTACGGTGAGTGAATGATGAGAAAAATATGTTATTTACCTCGGAGCCTAACTAATCTCAGAGCAATCAGTGACTTTAAAAAAGTCACGACTCAATTTTTTCACTTCGTTGGCACCTAGAATGTTCCTTTTCATAAAAAAAACAACAACACACAATTATCAGGGGGGTTGCTTTGGGTGTTTTCACGTAAGAGTAAAACAGATAAAAGATAAGTGACATAAATTTAGTTCCGTGACGTGACGTGAAGTGACGCGACGTGACGTGAGTTGAAGTGAAGTCGAGTGAGATGAAACGAAGCACACAACAGACCAGCGAAGTCTTTTCCTCTTTTCGAATAAAGGGGGAAATTTTCTAAAGAAGCTGCGGTGCTGCGTCGGCGGAAGAGTATAGCAGGGTAGTTAAGTATTATCAACTGAGTTTATAATACTGAATTGGCCACCGTTAGGAGTTTTAAAGCTGAAGTTTCAAACGTTTGCCCTTTGTCAGAGCGAATTTTCTTTTTTGTTCTGCTTTGCTTTGCTTTGCTGACGAGAATTGTTTAAAAGTTTTAATTGAAAAAAAATATCGAGTTAAAAATAAACGGAATCTTTCTGCTCATAACTCACACATAGACTTAAGAGTGACATCATTATCTCGAATCTTATTAGCGATGCGAATGAAAATTTACCTCCTCTAAAACATTGTTGTAAGGAGATCATTTCGGTAATCTGCTGAAATAAAGCACCAAAGAATAAGGCCTTGTACAGATTATAATCGTCTGTGGCGGTTAGTGTCTTTCGTAAATCAAGACTCTGTCAATCGTTTTTCACTTACAGTCTTCAATGTCTCTTCGGTATTTGTAAGCTATTTTTATCCAAGAAATATCTGTGCCGTATATTTGTAGCAGAGCGTAATCTAATATCACCGAACAAGAAGATCAAGTCCTAGCTGAGTGTCTTCACATAATTGTGAGTAGGACATTCATATGTCGTTTTGAAAAAGTATCATTCTTATTTTTCTGTTTTCGGGCGACACTGAACAGGATTTTAGAACATACTGAGGATCATTCGATTGCATTCAAATCCTGCAATCTGATTGGTTCTTAGTGCGGTTCATATTTTTCTTATCCCTACCCAGAAGCAAGGTAACACTTTTGTGGTTAGCGGAGTACATCCCTAGCTTCGTTACATTTCATTTTGCCGGCTGGGCATACTTTCAAGAAAAACATTTTTAAGTAAATCAAGACGAGTAATAACTTATTAATCCTCTCTTTTCTCTCTCTCCAGTAACTTTGGTTGCCAGCAAAAAGTTTGTTTTCGAGATCAATTTTTGGTAGCAAATGTGTCATTATTAAATTGGTTGACACGCAGCCTAAATCCGTTTGTAATTTACTTCAATCCTTCACAAAAAGTAACTCTTTGCAAGTCTGTTCAATTTGGTCATTTGTACCGTAATTTGCACAACAAAATCCGAAGGAATTCAACGAGAAAAAGCTGCATTAAATTCCATATGGTTCTCAAAAAGGTCTCACTGGACTTTAGTTTTTCAATGGAAGAAAGACCAGATTTACGTACGCCATTGCAGCAAACAAACGAGCAAACTCCCACAACTTTAAAGCATGCATTTGAATTTACTGATTATTACTTTCCTTGTCATTTACTGACTGAGCAGAGGTATTCTTCGTATATAAATCATCGATGGAAAAGAATTATCCTTGACTTAAGATCACTGAATGTTTTTGAAGAAAACATTGTCGTGACAATCATTAAGAGCGAATTCTTTTTTATCACCGCGTGGGAGGTGGCACATGATCGGAAAAATCACTATCCTCATATTTCGCTCAGAGATACCTTTGGGTAAGTCTATAAACGTGGTATAATTTTTTTGTTCAGAGCTGTTTTTATTTTCTAGAAAATCACCAAACACTGTATCGAGCCCCAACCGCCATAAAATGGCCGAAATGAAGTCGACGTGTAGGGCAACAAAACCTTTACTCCTCAAAAGCGCAAAAGAAAGCAAGTCTTTCTGAATTTTACCTATTTGTATACGAGGTATTAAAAAATGATTTGAATCTAATAACGGGCTTGTTGACATAACTATGAATTATTGGCGAATATTTGAAAATAGCCAAAATTTGATTGATTAAAAATTACATTTTGGAGCAGTTTTTCAATAAAAATTTTTTTCTACCTGGTATAACTCGGAATCACTTGAGATGAGCATTTTTACAAAGTGGAAAGAATGTTCTTTCCATGGATATAAAAATTAATTTGGGGCTCTTTATTACTGCGAAGAAGTAGCCCGGTCAATTTGTGCAAATCGCAATGCCGCCATGTAAACAACCGCAGATAATCCAATTAGGCTTTTTATTATTGAAGCCATAATTCCAACAAAATCTTATCGCTTTGACCTATACTAGATTGTAAACTGGATTTCTTAAGCTCACCTGGCGAAAAACACCTTTCTAAGATTGGTTCCTTGCCTCAATCTTGTTATAAAGAGACTTGACAACAGTTTCGATAGTACAGCACTACAGGCGGTGTATACCAAATCACAGTGAAAACATCCTACGAAGGTTCCTGCCGGAAACGTCGCATTGCTGGACAGTTATAACCATATTTCAGCTTGGAACACTCACATTTTACAAGTCTTCCTTTCAAAATAAGAATGGAAGTTTGTTTTTTTATAGAACGAGCCAGAGCATCCTGACAGATGAAACGAATCATTGACGTTCGTTATTTGCGATGGTGTCACGCAATAACATGTCACTCGAAAGGACGCTCGGTTACCAATATACTTATTTTCTTTCCCTCTCGTCCCCTATTTTTTATTTCCGGGAAAAAGTTTTAAATCCAGAATTTAAAATTACCGTTGTTTGCATTTTTTAAGCGCGATACCACTCCTGGGTCACCTTAGACTGCTAAATGAATTAGGTATATGTTACTACAGCATAGAGGAAATTTCACTGCATTAATTTTTATCGACGTAAAAAAATGTGTTATCCTATTTTGTAAATTGTGACGGCTTGCAGGGTAGACAGGTGGGGGAGTGGAAAAATTAAATTGGGAGTAGCTTTCTAAAATACTCAGTGCTAAAAAAATAAATTAGATTAGGCACAGTTTCTAACCATATAATGAGCGTCGCGCCATAAATTTTCCAAAGCAAACTAAAATGGTGTTTTCGTTTGGCCGCCGATTTTTTTAAGAGGTGAGCGCACCAAATGGAAATCAATTGCTCCTTTCAAAGATTAGTTGGGGGATGCTGCTCCCAAGATAAGCGAAGTCGAGTTGCAGGAAAAGCTTCTCTTATAGTCCCTCTGCGCTTATGTGAGAAAGACATCTCAGCACACAAACAGGCTGTGGGCGTGAATGATGTTGAATCGGAAGTCGATCTCATTTTAGCACGGGCATCGATATTCACGTTGCCTTCCAATATTTCGGACATGACTATCTGCCCAGCCCATCGCTCCTCTTTGGGCATTGGATGGCGAAGAGGCTCGCAACGGTGCCGTGTTCCATCCGAATTATCGAGGCATGCCAAGGAAGGGAAATCACGAAAGGGTGACCGTGGTATAAACAAAGCGCTTTCGAAGGCAATCCTTCGACGCACGGGAATATTCCTCCCTGTTGGGTCTGGTAAGTCTTTGTGATGTTTTTAATTTACAATAGGACGCTATAACGAACAGGACAAGAAGTTACTGGTAAAAACAAAATTGGCACATTTAAATTAGTACTACCACTGAAGCACACATTTAACCAGCCATTTAATTTTGTAGCGTGAGCTAGTTTAATCAAATTATTTTTTATTAATTTTTTTTTTTGTTAACTTCTTGTCGCCAAAAACTAATACACCTCTTTCGTTATCTCACCATGCGGCCTGGGACCGAGATATTTATTTTGGTCAGGGGCTCAGGGCCACTCACTACACCGCAAAACCGGTCTTAGGGAAGAGTGATAGATATTTTCAAATATTCGCCAATAATTCATAGTTATGTCAATAATCCCGTTATTAGATTGAAATCATTTTTTAATACCTCGTATACAAATAGATAATATTCGGAAAGACTTGCTTTCTTTTGCGCTTTTGAAGAATAACGTTTTTGTTGCCCTACTCGTCGGCTTCATTTCGGCCACTATTATGGCGGTTGGGACTCGATACAGTGTTTGGTGATTTTCTAGAAAATAAAAACAGTTCTGAACAAAAAAATTATACCACGTTTATAGACTTACCCTAAGGTATCTTTGAGCGAAGTATGAAGGTAGGGCTTTTTCTAGGCATGTGCCACATTTTTTTGATTTCACGCGGTCTCCAGAAAAATTCTCTCTTAAACTGGAGTTCGTTCGCAAAACCAGTACCGTTGTTTTTTTTTTCAAATGTGTACACGTGCTTTTCGGTCTTATACTCTCTCTAATTGATATATGTCAGATTGTGACAGATTCTTGAGAAAAAAATTTTTCGAAGTTTGTTTGGAAACCTTTTAAATCACCTTTATCACTACGCAAATAAAAATATTTCGGTGAAACCTCTCTCTTAATTTGTATTACCTCTGTTTTAACTACCATTTACTCGCTCAAAAATTAAAGGATCTTGCCGTAATTGAAGCCCTGAATCATTCGGGTTCTTTCGTTAAGATTAAGAAAAAATAGAAGTGCTATTTACCAGCCTAGGTCGGTCCTTAATGGGAAAAATTGTGCCCTCTATCTTGAGTACAGTTTTCCCAGATTTTAATTGCCCAAAATTCCCAGCTTTTTCATTTTTACTTCCGACACTTTCTTTAATGGAACTGATACGTATCTTTCTCCACACATAATATACTTCTAAATTCATATTCTTAATCATCTTATTGTTGATCTAAACATAATTCAGCCGTGGCTGTAATGTTGTAGTAAATAAAGTATCGCATCAACTCAAATGATTGACAATGCATATTAAGCTAGTATAATCTCAACAAATGCAATGAGCTTGTCAGGGAATTTTTTCTCGATTTAAAGCTAATCTTCTCCCTTTTTCCGTAAAATTTTTTTTAGCAAAACGGGGATTTGCTCCCATCCCGATCTCAAAAACCCAAGGTTAGTGCACTTTTCAAACTCACGCGAGCCTCAAGCCTATACCCAATCAGCTATGTATATGATATTTATTTCTATATTCATGTTTCGATATTTATTTATTCATCCATTTTCTTATCTATGTATTTATTGATTTATTGTCATTTTTATCGACTTTGTCTGTGTGTTTATCTTTGAATTCACATGTTTTCTTTCTCTTTGCTTTGTTTCAATCTATATCTTTGGTTGCATTCCAGCATTTCCTCTGATAATATCCTCCACAAAAAGTGCTCCCTGTATATTGTTAGCGTAGAAAAGAAAACTTGGCAGAGATATAATCACTACTCTGTTGGTTTATGGTGAAAATTATGAAGAAAACTAAGGCAGTGGAAGACTTTTTAAAACTGTTTGAGATTACGTTGATGTGCAGACTCATAAGGAGCCCATCTAACTTAGATGGATTTAATTGAGTTAAATTCCTTTGTTTTCTTTGGTATCTTACGCTTGTGTTCATCGACACCTCGCGGCAAGAGACGTGCTTCTCGGCGACGGGAATGTTGCCATGGTTTCCAACTGTGGCATGTCACTAGATGTGTACGGAAGTGTTGAATGCGAAAACGTATCCGGGATATGGCCACTATACTTGATCCTTGTTTTCTGAAATTGCAACCTTTAAGTGTCTTTATCAGTTAATTATCAGGTATTATAGTTCTTCCTCTTGACTAGGGAATATTATACCAGTTCATTAGGTAGCTCTTGAGTCTTTGGAATTCCGCATATACAACACGAAGACAATTGTGTAAGTTGTATACCGTAGAGAACTGCAGGACATTTTTGAGAAGTATCTCAGTCTGTTCGCTTCATATAGTTTTGTTTGTCATTACCTTTCCTTTTATAGACTGTTTCGATCTTGATGCAAAAATATTCGTTTTTAACCGACCTGCGTTTTAAAATGTCTAAATCAAGCAAAAGTTAAATTTGTGTATGACTAATTTTTCTGACAGGTGGTCATTTGGAATACTATAATGGGAGATTGAGTGTGGAGGTAAAGCACTTACTTAAATAATCAGGAGAACGTTTTGGCCATCAGTGCTAATGTAAATATATTTTTAAGAATCCCACATGAGTGGGGCCAAGAAAGGTTATACGAAGTTATAAAGTTTTTAAGTCATATAGTTCCATATAAAATCTCTTAGTGGGTAGACATTTATCATAGATAATTGTAACTAATTTAACTAGGATAATTTCATGGTACCATAGCGAGAATGTCTTTTTTCCACAAGGTAAAATGCTATATACTTGTCTTGCAACAAATAATCACTTTTTTAAAGGCAGGTCGAATTTTTGCACGGATACCCAAACGCAATGTAATCATCTTTGAGCTTACAGGTATCCATTTTTGCAGAAGGCTTTTATGAGGACTCATAAAACTGAAATCTTTTTCCGTTAATAGTTACAATATCATGAAATCATGGTGGAATTTGAAGCCAGCAAGGCTTCCATTATTTTCAGAGCTAATGAAGCTAGTTGAAAGAGTACTTATTTAATAAGAGACATAATACGATATTCATGTATTTACAATTATCAACTGTTTATTTACAGCTAATTTCGAGGATTGTGTAGTAATAATTAACGGCGGGGAGACTGGTCGTTTAAGGTATTCGCTTTACTATGCCCAGTTTAATGCTTCCTTCCTACTTAAACAACAGCAGGTTGTGAAATAACACATTTATGAGACCTTAGTCAGATGTGATGTCATTGATATACTTCAAATTAAGGAATGCATGCGCGAAAGAAAAAAATGACGCAAGCAGTCATAGGCCAGCCAATGAGTCATCTTTCGGGAGGACCTGTATAGAGTTGATCTTTGGCCTAAAGATAACAACAAGAAAAAGTGTTACAATACTAAATAAACAATAAGTGAAATTTTGCATTAGTTATATTGTTTCACTTTATCATCTTTTCTATCCTCTTTTGTTGTTCTGTTTTTATCTTAATGCGCGATTTCGTTTTTCCATTCACAGAGAAATCATTCTTAGAAGGGTCTTTTAAAACATCAGATCAGATCCTGAAAAAAAAATCACGCCAACCATTTGAATCAGCAGATAAATACTTACATTCCATATTCTTTACAAAACAAATTTTATTTCTATTGTTTTCCTTGATTTATTTTGAAATACAGACGACATTTATGTTCCAGCTAGGGTTAATCAACGATCATGGACAAGATAACTGGATTTTTCTTGCGTGAATGGATAACCTAACTAATTTTCGATATATAAAAAATTAACATTTCCATTTTCTGGTAACAAACCCTCCTGTTTCTTTCAGCAAGTTTATTTTTTTCCCTTTCCTGCTCCAGACGATCTCTACAAACAGCGTCAGAAATGCAATCACGATACCAACACCAAGGACAACATAAACTCCCAGCATGCTCAGCAGGCCGATACGCTTGCGAGACAAAGCTTCAACAAATAGGGAATAAAAAGAAAGCTATAAATTGTAGTCGATGGTGTATGCTTTAACCAACATCGTGGGTTTGTGTGCCGGGTTTACGTTACTTTTAACATTCTTAAAAGTTAAAAATGAAGTTAAAAGCGCCGATCTTGTCTAGGTGTGGGTCATGCATAATTCACACCCCTAAGGAAAAGGTTTATAAAGCTTTATTAGGAAAATATGCTTCGTCAATATGAGGATTCAGAAATGACTGCCCCCTACCCGTTTCTTGTTCCTCAGGACATCCATTACCAGCATCCCACCATTTTCGTTTCAACGTTTCCAGGAAGTTATTCTCGTGAAGACGTAAAATTGCCAGAGTGAAATCTGCAGTGTGTGGATCATTCGCTTGCAAAGCCAACGAAAGTCCCTTAGCTGTCGTCAAACCTGGAACTGGTAAAAACGTGTCTTTGTGAGATTTAGTAAATGCAAAATGCACCGTTTGATGATGAAAAATTCATTATTTCAATGAAACGAACATAACTGCGTCAGAATATTTACAACCGAATCTGAGGACTCCACAGAACTGTGGAAGTGTCCTCGATATCACCTTTTTCCAACAGGTCCGACAATGTAATAAAGGTTTAGAAAGAGGGGCCTGGAGAAATTGTGGTGAGATGCAAAGCTTACTCCAAACCTACGACAAATGGCAATGAATTATAAAGGATCTGCTTAAATCAAAGGACATAAACTGAAATTCCAAAATGAGTAACAAGATGACAATATTCTCTTGCATCATTTACCAACTGTGAGATCACATGGTGGTTGATTTGCGACATGACGGAGTCCTGGCCCATCTGCAATAAACACGAACTCTTCTCTTTCTCGTACAAGCTGAGCAGCTTCTCCATAACTCTTTATCACGTTATCTGCCGCTTTTATTCGGTGCCAGATCGTTTGATATGTCTCGTATTGACTCCTTCTGAATGCCTCATAGGTGCTTGACGACTGCACTACCCCTACTTGATACGAAGACCTCACGATATCTTCGAGGTTATTAATAGGACTTTCTGCGTTTTTTACCGTAAAGAAGGCCGCAAGGTTAGCTGTGTATGTTGAAACAGATATCAGGATGGTGAACCAGTAGCAGCTAGCGAGAATGCGACCTGTGAGAAACCAGGTTAAAATATACTATTTCAAGTTTTTCGACCAATCGTAGAGCTTAAATTTTTAAAACACAAATAAGGTGACGGAACACTGCTTCCTGTGAGAATAAAGATCAATGTAAGTAAGACCCAGATATGTTCACTCAACATGGGGATGTGAGTTATTTCAACCTTTGGCTTCAGTGACCTTTTCACGGTAAGGGCAAGCTTCTTATAATGCAGAGACTTCTCGCGGGGATTGGCAGGCTACAATTCTATTTTGTTGCATATCAGCTCTAAACTCCCCGATATCACCTCCCTCACTCCCCGACCTACCATGGGAAGGGATTACATAGAGGGTAAAGTACGGGAAATAGGAGTGAGTTAAACGGTTGTATATCAAAACGAAAACTCACAGGATGTCAAACAACAAACCAAGAAGCGAAGTACTTTTGTTTCATTAAAACCTAATTCACAAACTTGGGTATTTAGAATGCATCCGTTGATTCACATACAAATCCTTATAGTTCGCCTTTTGTGCAATCATAGAGGCTCACTGGGTGAGCTTGAGATTTGAGGGCAACAACTGAACATCTTACCTGACAAACTACGGGGTGAGTTGTCGGCCCCTTGCTGTAGCATGCAAGATAAAGCAAACCACACACTGTTGAAGAAACTAAACTCCTCTGATGTTCCTTGGCCATTTTCATCTTTGTATCCATAAGGACTAAAGTAATTTATTACAAACACAGCAATAGAGATGATGAACAGGCTGGTGAGAGTAGCAAACCAGACGTAATTGTCAAAAGGATGCATGAACTGTAGAAGGTCAACTTTTCCATCGGAAGATGTCTTCTTCAGCAACATTTCCTCTGTGTAGTACATGTAAGGAACTGTGAAGTCAACAACTGTCTCTCGATGTTCAGTGATAGTTAGATCTGACACAGCCATATCAGCATTCTTTGGAACAAAGTAATCAAAGAGAACGACTATGTTGCCAGAAGACAGAGTAAGTGCATGGTTATTTGATAAAGAACCAACAAGTTCATAAGGTAAATTGGCCACCCTAAAGAGTTCCTTAAGCTGACGTTTCGAGCGTTAGCCCTCGCCCTTCGCTCTAATGAAGATTTAGGACTTAAAAAGACAGCTTTAGAAGCTCTTTATAGTGGCCAATTTACATTATCAGCTCAGTTGATAAAACCAGATTATCTTATTAAACCCTCCATCTCCCCATTGACACAAAACCACAGTTTCTATCAAAAAAAATTACCCCTTTATTCATTTAGCATGATAATATGGTTATATCATAGTCTTAACGGTATTTTAACTAAGTATTGTAGCCGCACTAGAAAGTTAAGGTGGAATACTTTAGTTTGCCAGTCACAAGCCACGTTAAAATTGATCGATCTGGCTTACCACTCTCACTATCGATTATCGTCAACAGAATGAGGACATACACCCAGAGGGCATGATTATTCTACGTCACAAAGTGCATGTTTGTCATTCTCAGCACAGATAAAAATTAAAGCAGTGACCCTGTAACCAAACCTTGTATAACAGCTCCCCAATAATCCCATTCCAAGTTCCATTGTCAGTTTCAGCGCCATAAAATCCATCCGGAGTGAAATAGATTTCGTAGGTAAACTTGAGATTCCTCACCAGTTCATTGAGCAAATCAATGCAATATCCTGTATAAAAAACTTCGCCATTTTCTTTCTTCCTGCTCATCATAAAGGGGGCAGACTGTTTTCAAAAAGAAAGACCTTTTTTTGGTCATAAAAACACAAATACAGGACAAACTTTTATCTTACTTGATGTGATTACAAAAAAAGTATTTTTCACGAACATGAATACGTAACAGCACTAATTACCTCTGCAACTACAACTCTGAGCCTTCTCCCTTCCAAACTTCCTGCTCCGAGCGGTGTCACCAGGTTTTGCGAGATATTTCCAAATATAACTGCTTTCATGGTTGAATTCCATGTGCCTACCTAAAATAGGAGGAAGATACTATAAATCAGGAAATGAGTGAAAGACGTAGCAGCGACTCTACGGCTAAAGTGCTTCAAAAAGCACATGCAGTAGTATTTGACGTTTCGACAACCTGAGCGAAAGTCATCATCAGAGTCAAGTAAATAGTTGTTGTCAGTGGAATATTATAAGTCCAGTTCGTATAAAGTGATTGGTCAGTTTTGCTGTGATGTTATTTGCTGTAAGGCTCGAGTGATGTAAGTTGGCTCGGTTCGTTTGCGATGTTAATGTCGTGAATAAGGCGTTTGTATGGTGCTGGTAGTAGTTGCCACTTGTGCAAAGTCCCAGTCGATAATGTGGTTCGAGTTGATAATGTGGTTCGAGTCGATGATGTTCAGAAATGTGATTGCTGACCCCAGTCACCTTTCCTCTTCGCCTGCTTGTGTTCAGTCAGTCTCTTTTTGAGGTTTCTACTGGTCTCCCTCCAAACAATAATTTACCTTTGTGAAAGAGTTGCCCCGCAGATTTATAATTTCGAGGTTGATTCCTGTTCGTTTTCCATAATCATCAAAATGGACTGGGCCTGTTAAACCATCCATACCAACCTGTGATAAACAGCACATTACAATTCTTTTTTTTTTCTTTTGTTTTTTTTTCACTTTTTGTGCTACGGTGACACAAGCAGTATATACATCAATTTTAGAAATATCTACTGAATTTTATTGAGACCGCACAAGTTGAGATTTCGCTTCAGCTTCAACATATTTTTCCGTCTAAAACCACTCTTAGGCGAATGGAACGGACTTTGATTTCGTTTGTGTGGTAATGTTACAGTATTTCATTTCTCTTCGACAATTGACCTAGTGAAGGACCGGAAGAAATGTAAGCGAATCGAGGATGAAGGTTATGTTTACGTGAGTGACACAAGCGTTGCTCCAACATGTAATTGCTCACCCCTCTCATGCAAAGTAACACGGCTGCTCTATCTTCTGGATGCACTGAGGACCCGTTGATTGACAAACAAGTTTGATCATTGACTGCCTGGTTTATAACTTGGACTGTATCATAGGCAACAGCAAGGAGATCCTAAAGAATCAATTAGTTTGGACTTTTATTTAATGACACTGTATAAATTTCCTTGATGTAGGAATCAGCCCATTCAATAAAGCTTAGCAAACAACACCCTTTGAGCAGACCTTGTTAGTATCACTATGGATGTGTAGTAGGTTTTCTAATTCCTCTGATGCTGGGGTCGGAACGTATGATAACTTCACTGCTATGACAATATTGGACTGGTGGGAAGTTAAATTCAATGGAACCTTAAGAAAAGAAATTCAAAAATTAATTAGTTCCATTAACTAACTTACCACTATCATGGAGCGAAACAGAAATGCTTACAATGATAACGGTTTCGTAAAAATGAAGTACAAACTGGTTTAAAAAAAGAGGCATATTAATAAACGCATTCCAAAAGAGCACAGTGACTGACCTCTCTTTGTATAATCCATTTATAAATAATTCCATCTTTATGTGGGCACGGCGTCTGACAGAAAATGAAAGCAAAAATCTTTGGCATGAATTCCGTGATAATTATAAAGGTAATTGTAGCATTTAAACATAAAGAGGACCTTTCGAAATTGTTTAGCGAGAACTGAAGATAGTGATATATCAGTTTAGCGAAACATGAATTGAGTAGTAATTGAACTGCGCACCCTGTGCTGCGCATAAAAAATCACGTTACGAATAAGCGCGCGCATCCCGAGAATATGGTATTATTTTTCGATCAATAGCGCAGGTAAAGAGGCAAGATGGTTTTAAGCTCTTGAACGAGCACGGTGACTTGTATTTTTCACTGCATTATTTTGGTACACAAATTAAAAGAAAATAATTAATCTAAGGGAAAATAAGAGATAGCTACAAGCGTGCACGAAGCCCGTTACGCGAAGTTGCAAATTACGACCCTGAAAGCAACGACTCGAGGTACGTTTGGAGTCGATGTCGTTTAAAATTGCGGGATCTTTCCACAAAATTTATAGGAAATTGTTGTATACGTTCGAGAATTACCACTTATCAATTTTTTTTCAAGTGTTATTGTAGAAAGCCTTGCTGATAGCTGTCGCAAAATGTAGAGTGAACCGGCGAAATGACGCGCGTGATTAATGCCACTACAGGCATAAATGGGGTAAGTTTTGCCCATCATATCTCTTAAAAAATTACTGCGATCTATCTTTTTTATTCTATTTTTCGAAACAGTTATTGGTGGGAAACATTTAGGGAAAGTTTTAAAGAAATTCTTTGATAACGTTTTTTTTTAGGAGGAATCACCTTAAATCAGTATGGTGTTAGCTCCCCCATTTTATTTCAATTAAATGCGGTGTACATCTATGGTGAATAACTCTTACTCAGTCGACTCATTTCGATACCTGATTTAACATGAACTCCATATTTTCCTTGTTAACGTAAAGCAGAATAACTTCAGCTTTATAGAATCTTATTTCGTCCATCGTTCTTAGTACTCCTGTCCTTGAATCTCCATTTTCGCCCAGTTGGGAAAATTTGACCAGACCCACCACCAGCTTAAATCTTCTTGACAGCGTGCGAAAGTACCCCGCCTCGTGAAAGCTGTCGTCTGAAAAAAAATATATGATAGCAACGGTTCAGGAAGAAAACTTTCTAAACATCATGGAAGGACATCCAAAATGACAATTCATATCTACATTATTTTCAAATGATTTGAATATCAGATACTAGAGGAAAATTACCATCAAACACAAGCACCACGCTTCCCCATCCAAATGCAGTTAGTAAGTCGAGTGTGGCATGCGCGTAGTCTTTGTATCCTGCTGACATATGAATCGCTTTTTCACATTGCTCAAAGGGTCCTTTATTGTCATGGAGACGGACAAGAGGAATGCTCGTCACTGTGGACAATGCGCATGCGCGCGAGTGGCTGTCACTTTCATCAATAAGTGCAATCACATTATCTTGAAGAAACGCTGAAGCTGTGATGAAAGAAAACTAATCATCAACGATTCAGGATTATTACTGACAGCAGAATATAGAGCGTTATGTTTGTTGCAATGAGTTGGTTATCAGGTGGTTTATTTATTTTATTCCTTTCCTCTTTAAAACAAATCGATGACTTGCGCAGCACCTGGCTATCAGTTAGTTCACGCCTCAGTAGAATAATCACCTCCACTCACATTATTGCCATTTCCAGGGAATCGACTCGGCAAATTAAAATATCAGTGGAACAGCAACTTCCCCTTTGAAGCATAAAAATTCAATTTTCACTACAAAGAGATGAGTCATGTCTTGAGATGCTTTGTTTATTACCCTGGCAAATGATTCAATATTAAAGATGTTGCTTTACCAGGGTGAACACCGTAGCATTTAAACTCTGACGAAGCAGTTGTGCCTGACAAACGTGTAATCATCTACTTTGATAATTTACCTTGACTGAAAAGGTTCGTGTTTTTTGAAATGTTGTACTTATTTAACACCAGTGAGATATTGCTCAAACTCGATGTCTTGTTAATGACAGTGTCTAAAATTTCTTCAAATTCTCCTCGATCTCCTCTGAGAAAACCTGAAAGAGAATGATTGATGTTTCATGGTATTTTCCAAAGTCTTGTAATAGTAAGACTCCCTGATAAATAAGTACAATAACTACCCAAATCATGATATTGTTCACATTCATGACTTAATGTTTTCTTTAAATATAACAACAACTTTCTTTTTCTTATCGACTCACCACAAGTAAATATTTTGTCTGTAGAATATATGTCTTGAATACTGGAGACAATCACCAGTGCGAAGAAAAAGTTTCTTCTTTCCATGTTTAATTCTGAGACAAAATTACCAGAATTTATTTCAATAACAGTTTTGTAGCTATTGATTTATGCTTGTAAATAATTATCTTTGATAAATGCCTGGGCAGCAGCATTTATAATGCTAATGTAATTCATTGACTTCTACTTTATCTAGCCAACTAATATCTTGATTATACACACCAAAAGGAACATGACGGGAGTCATAGGTAACGTGTTTATAAAAAAACAGGAAGAAAATAAAATTATGCGATAAAGCAGGTAAGAATCTTTATGATGTTACTTTGTTAAGGCATGTAAATTATACTCACAACTTTAATAATAAGAATTTAGAAGACTTTAAAGTAATCATCTTAAAATGGTTTTAAGTTGAACATTTTAATGGATTTTAACGGCAGATGGGAACAAATTGATCAATTACGACAATCAAAGTGTTCTCAGATGTTCTTGATATGAACTGTTTTCGCTCAGTAATTATGTCTACCTTTCATTAATTTGGACTAAGATGACTGAATTATTTTTTTCTACCTTAAAGTTTGTATCTGGTGACGACTTCGCTTTGGCGCATTCTAATAGTCTAGTATTACACATGATATTGTTGGATAAACTAATAAATCCATCAACCTTAGGACAAAAAAACTTTTCGAACGTTCTTACTGTCAGGAAAAAAATATATTTCTTTCAGCTTAAAGATATTATAACGTAGGTGTTGGAAAAGGTAATGAGATGTGCATAGCAGTTTAGCACCCTCCTCACGAATTGTAATTTCAGGCTTGAGATATATCTATGATATTTCATATATATCATGTCAAGTAGCCGATAAAAGAATAATTGTAAGTATCTATATAAGCCACAGATCGTTAACCTCAGCCTTTTAGTCTATTTGTAAGTTTTTTAAAAAAATTTTTTATCGTGGCTAATGGAATTGTTATGTTTCTTCCTGTTCGTTCTCTATTGCTTTGGGCCTTCTATCGACATTATGTCATTGGCAATGTAGACACAAATCTTAGGGATAACTTACTTTTGGTTGTAGAGTACAGTAATTATTAATTTAACTATGGCCACTGCATCAGACGCTGCATAAGTCAATCCATCTAAGTGCCAATCGGTGTCTCTGACCTGAGTTTTTCACCTCGTAAAAAAAGCGTTACAAACAGAATATCACAGTTATCACAGCTAGAAAAAAAATAATACTAGTCTTAGTTCAAATGACTTCCATTCTCACTATACTACTTTGTTTGTATGGCCTTTGGGGTCTGTTTCCATTTGATGCTAAAGCTGTTTTTTAACGATATTACTGAAGTGACCTGGACGCCCATTGAGAACTTAACAAATGCTTTGTACTTTATTTTGACCATTGTACCTCCGTCATTGCCGTGAGTATCACAATAAGTCACAAATTTAACTCAAATAATTTGTTTTCAAAGAATTCCTAACACTAGAGTCTTAACTTAATCTTCCCAAAGCCAACTTCTGAGAATATTTCGTCTCGATGGCCATTTTAGGAACAGGATATTCGAAACGAAATTTTTAAAATGAGTTTCTCGTCTCCCTGGAAACTATTGGTGCCACTGCTGTTTGCATGCATTTACGCTAGTCTCTTCAATTTTAAGCTTTTATGATAGACCTAAAATAGAAACAGCAGGATGGTAACCACGACTAATCCGATCATCGAGGATATACAGCCAAAAAGAGGTAGTATACAAGAGGTTTTGTTATCCATCGTTTCCAATTATTCGCTTGCCTGACATGTGCTTTTTATTGATAAACTAGATGCTTGTTCTAGGTGTCAAGTGCAGATAAATTACTCCTTTGGGTATATGGCCGAATTAGACTGTCAGTATAATTGAACTCAGAACCCTTCAGAAGAATATTTTTCTGATTTTCGAGCTCTTGCTTTTTATTGATGAGTTTGTCCCTTTTTTCAGACGATTTTCCTGAGGTCTTAAATACATACATCTTTTCTCTTTTTTTCAATAAACAGCATTTTAACACTTTTGAAACTGAAAATTTGATTGCTTAAATTGCTCTGACTGGATCTGTCTCAGCCAAATAACGTTGCGGGTGTAAAAAGTAATGTCAAATAAATTTAGACTCCGACAAGGTAAAACTCGGAATATAAAAGGTTTTTTTTTCGATGAGGGATTGTAGGCAAAAAAAAGACAAAGATGAAAAGTCAGTAACTGGATTCTTGTGGGAAACTTAGGTACATAGTAAGAATACAATCAATTCCTGCTTGGGATTCATGGCTTATTTAAAATTGCATATCAATTAATAAATAATCACTTGAAAAGCAATTCTAATAAGCTCCAAACCAAAACAAGGAAATCTGCATAACAAGGAGAAAATTTAACACTCAAATTCTATAACATTAATCATGTTTCTGATGCTAGGTAAAACAATTTTTGTCTTACAGAATGACTTGAAGAAAGATAGTCGGGAAATTAAAGATATTTCTATTTTAATGGGATTTGCAGGAAGTAAGTGCAAAGTAAAGATAGATTTTGAGAGCATGGTATTCAAAAAGCTGTCAATTCTATTATCGCGGTTGTTTTTTTGGTTTTGTCTTTTTTAGATCCGGATATGTGTGCAACACTGTAAAGAATTAGGATTTCTTATGTTTCTCGATATTAGTTCATTTTTCATGATGTTACAAAAATACCAACTAATAACTGAACGAATTCAATAGAGAGTTCATGATATTAACACTGAATCTAAATTATAACCTGCGTTAATGTTGGCAAATAATCAAAGTGACCATTTTTTAAGGCTGAGTCCTCGCAATTAGAATCTGAGGAAATCTTTTTAAGTTTATGGATTCACTGTTGTGAATTTACAATTCTTACCCGCCAGCTCATGAAGTAGCTGCGTGTTTCTGGTTATTATTGCAAGGTTTTATTTTCCTTTCACCCTCAACTCGTGGCCCGCTGACGACTATTAGCGGTCACGTGAGATTATTTGTGAATACTCATACCACATACCGTTAGGCAACCAGTTACCAAATGAAATAATAAATATTTAACAAGAGTAATTTAATTGCAAATAGATTTCAAAAGAAACTATCAAATAGTTTCTGAAATCATTGCTATGAGAATGAGTACCTGAACAAAATATGAATTGATTTTGGAAAGTTCTCATCTTACAAAATATCCGAGTTGTTATTCATTAAGGATAAAATTATGGTGTAGGATTATTTTTGGTGCATCCTGCATGTAGACTTAGTCAAAATAATGCATATTCTTGCCAGCTCTGTTTTGTCAAAATTGGTTAACAGAAATATGTACTTTCATATTCGCAAGATGTCAGTTTTTGTAAAGCGTTCGCTGCAAGCAAATAGAAAGAAATGTAATTTTTACAGAATTTGACGACGCACATTTTGCGTGGTAACATTTTCATATGGCGTATAAAAAATTTGCTGACTCGTATTTTTCTATTTTTAAAGTATTTTTCTTCCAAATTTGAAATGCTAAATAGCATAGAACCTTACCGAGGCTTATTGTTACGCAGTTGTTAAGATAAATTGGCTCCGTGGTTTGAAATATAGTGGGTGGTATATTCGTTCTGAAAGATTCTATGACTTAAGGGACCTAGCAAATCTTGATTCTTTTCAGTGTTATTTACACGAGATTTTTGTAGATCACAGAGCTCCTAATGTTTGAATATGATCCAGTAACAAAACAGGTAAGTTATATTAATAAAGTTTTTTTTTACGTTGTATCGAATTAATTTGAGTATGTAAAATGCTACTGCGTCAGTAGAGACGTGTCAAATTTATGTTTTTAAAAGGCATCTTAAAGCAGAATTTTGGCCAACTCCACTTTTACTTCCTCACTTCTGCTTAGCGCTGCTTTGCCTTCATTAGCTTAGAATTTACAGATTCACTACATGTGACTGAAAAGAGAAACTGTCTTTAAGTAATCAAGAGAAAAATAATTTGAGGAAGGTATAATATAGATATTACAATTGATTGTGTTTTACCAAACAATAATACAATTCATCTGCTTGAAGAAAAGTAAGAAGAGTTAGAAATTTCAGCTGCTTTGATAAGTAAATTCTACACAACTCGAATTCAGGCGGGTCTTCGCCTCTTTGCCTTAGTTGTAACTGAAATTTAATAAAAAGGTTTGTACTTAAGTGTTCAGAAAAAGAAATGCTGCCGAGTTAACCAAAGTCTCTGTCAGTCTAAAATATCAACAATTACCTTATCAAATCAATTTTCGTCTTCGATACCGTTCAACTTGATTTCCAAAATATTTGTGGTACATCCAATCCATGAAAAACTGAGAAATGGTGCAACAGAAGTGGGATATAAACAATGTTCTTCTCTCGCCGTTTGCATGTGTTAGCGGCCAACTACTGAGGATGAACTGGACTCAAACCGCAAGTCAAATAGGACGTGTTACTGTGGTTGATAAATGTACATGTACCACAAAATATTACATAGAAATGAACATTTATCTCATTAACCTGTGCTAATATACTTTTTTGCAGATAATAAGATGGAAAGAACAGCCATAGGTATAGTGCTGGTTTTCATTCTCCCATTTGTGCCCAGGCTATCTACGACACTCAGAAAATTTACATGCGGTAAGCGAAAAATGGGCAGTTTGTTTCCACCCCAAAACCACATACTTTTTCATTATTTTTTTTTTTGGAGGGTACGGTAACGAATCCTGCATTTGGAAGGTCTTGCCGTATTTACAGCCCTAAATCATTCGGGATCTTTCAGAAAGAATTTCGTCAAGTTTAAAAAACATAAATATGTTATTTACCGGCTAAGGGTCGATCCGTATGGTAAAAAAACTGTGACCTCGGTCTTGAAAATGCTGCCCTCGGTGACAGATTTTTCACCATACGGACCTCCCAGCCGGCAAATAACATATATTTATTCATCTTAGAGGAGAATTTTTCTTTCCAAGTTTCTTTCTTTCTCTCTGACCTTCCTTTTTTCTTTTTCGTAATTCAGGTTTAGTTAATGGTTATCCTGAAGAGTATGACGCTTTGACTTTGGCTGGAAACAAAACGAACAAACTAAATAATGTATCAGTAATCTTCAAACAGTTCAATATCTCAGACAAGATAAATCTATTCAGTAAAGGTAATGTTGTACCTAATTACAAGATAGTAGAAAAATAAGTGTAACATCTTTTTTTCTGCTGAAGAGGCTAGAGTCCATTCTTTGACCAAAAAGGTGTATTAAACGTATTAAATTATATACTACTTTTGGTTGTAATTGAAGCCTTCGATAAGTTTCAAACTCCCAACAAAAACAAGCGTCAAAACTTTCGAAACCTTAAACTAAAATCTGAAAAGTATCCTCGTCAATTTCAATATCAAGTCAATAGTCTCTGAATATGATTGGGTAATCGAGTCGCAATCTGATTGTGAAGAAGTTATTTTTCAATTTTACCAAACCAAAGAAAATTGTTTTGTTATCCTCAATACTTTAGGTAATCCTGTTCTTGTATCGTGGTAATTTTATTAAACCATCTTAAATATCAGTTGAACTTTTCAAGCTGTATCAACAAAAAAGTTATTTCTATCATAGCTTCATTACTTCGTGATGAAAACGTTATTGCGCTCGTAGAAGGAAGTGAAGACAAGATCTCCACGTGCGCATTGTCTACAGTGACTGGAATTCCGCTTATTCGTCTCCATGATAACAAAGTCTCTGACCAGTGTGAAAAAGTGATTCAGATGTCAGCTGGATACAAAGACATTGCAACGGCCACGCTCGCTTTGATAAACATGTTTCACTGGGAAAGTATTGCAGTTTTATTTGATGGTAAACAAAACTTTTGTCGTTCGCGCTGACTAGCATGAGACAGACGAACTTCTTAAAATGTTCAAACTTTTCTGTTGATTGTCTTAACTACATTTTTAAGCATGAGCACATAATTACATGTATGAATCTTCTTGTCTGTTTCAGAGGATTACTCCTACAAAGCAGCTTTCTTCACCACCATAACAAAGAGATTAAATCTCGCTATAAAGTTAGTTCATTTTTCCACGGAGGCTAATAATGAAAATGCAGTATTCAACGCGATGGATGAAATTTACAACCTGGAAGCAGAAGTCATTTTACTTTACATCAAAAAAGAGAACATTGAGATAATACTTAATCAGGTGCTATTCTAATTTTACTGTCTTTGGTTTCTATGTGCCATTTCAATGAACTTTTTTCCTGTCTGATAATGAATAATTTAGGAATGCTAAGAGCTGACTCCTCGTCCCTTGGCCTCTGATTAATGAAGACTTTTTTTAAACGAAAAAGTACACTCAAAGAAATGATTACTTCACAGCCAATTAATGTGATTGTTAAATTATATGTCTGCTGTGTCTTTTCCTTCATTCAAGTATGAATCGATGCATCTCGTTATTGTTCAAACGCTCACATCGACAACAAACCTCTTTTTCTTTTTCAGCAAAGAACTTGTCAATGCACAAATGTGTACAAGTGGATACTTCAAGGAGAGGTTATTCAATTAATAAATTTTTCGCCACCAAAGAATCTAAGAAAGGGAAAGGTTCTCTCGTGTATATCAAATGCCAACTTACTGATGTCCTTATAAAGACCAGAAAAAATCGTTCAACCATAAATTCCACGTAAGCTAGTTTGAGCTTAACTGCTCATATTATGGTACAAAAATGTTAATTCCTTCGCTACTGTTTTGGCTGACTGTTTTTTCAATTTTGCTGTTATTTGTGGATCTCAGATACCATTACACCTGACCTCTGAAGGGAATAACATTGTTTTTGCATTAAAACTTCCCTCCTACTATGAAGAAGAAAATGTCGTCAAAGGCAATAATACTCACACCACGGTAAGTCAGGCAAATCAGAGAGCCCTAATACATATAGACGATAGTAAATAGCCATTCTGAGATGCGAAATTTCTCTTGAGGGTTGAAAAATGTTAAATATTTTTCAGCATGAAAAGAGTCGAGAAATTTCGTATCAACTGGAGGCCATGTAAAATATTCTATTTATTATATAAAGATCAATGAAATACTAAATCATTTCACCTTAATTTTTTTTAAAGTAGAACAACTAAACCATAGTATAACCAGTGATATAACTTAAACATCTTCACTTGTGAAAATACTATGTTTTCGCACGAATGCTCACTTGGTATTTCATTGATATCTATATAATAAATACAATTATCCAACTTCTCCATAAGATTTTGTAATGGCCTTAAAGACGCCGTTCAGTTCAGCTTTTTCAGGACTTTACCAATCCTGGAGCAACCTTAATTAGCCACCCAACGGATAATAACCTGTTTCAAGAAATAAGTCTAACCCTTTTTTAATTCTTTCTCAAATCTGATAACCGCTTCGAGAAAGTGAGCGTGGATCTAATCAAAACCTCTTGGTATATGAAAATACACTCAGAGACTTCTTATTACTTATGTCATGACCCCTTTAACATTTTACCATTTTGCCCTAAGGACCAAGATGCACTCCTGCAGGACACATCCCAAATTATCCATCAGGCTCTCAGCAGGGAAGAGTGTTTGTCAGTAAATAGCTCCTCCTTTGGTTTTAACGAAGCACATAAAATGTTGAGTTGCTTGAAAAACGTAAGCTATCATATGATTCTCTTATCATTTCTACCTTGATTAAAATGATCCTAATTGTACTTTTTTTGATCGAAAAATTTTGATGTTGTGTGTCACTTTATTTCAATTGCAAACAGGTCAAATTTAAAGGCAAAACAGGACCTGTTTATTTTGATGAGTACGGGGAGAGAAGAGGAATTAGATTAGAAATTTTGAATCTTCAAAATGATTCTTTGACAACGGTAGGTAAAATCGTTATCACCTTGATAATCATTCTAATTGCGATCAAATTAGTGTTATTGAAAAGATTAACAGCTTTGAAACCTCAGACCACAGAGGGCTACGTGGCAAACTTGATAGTTATCTTTTTATCAGATGTCATGAATTTTCAGAAAAAAGATTGCATTGAACGGGTCTGACGAAGATTAAATCCCTATCTATTTGACGAGTCTAGGTATAGCCATTTTGAAATGATTAGAGATAACTGATCTTTAGATAGGGACATGGAATTCATCTCATGGTGCCGTGGTTTTTGGGAATGTGTTACGTAATGATGGAAACCCATTGAGCGGAAGGAGACTGGAAGGGAAAAAGCTTAGGGTCGTTGTGGTAGAGGTAAGTATGTCCATGACAAAGTATATGTAAATTTTTTTTACAGACCTTAACTGTGGAATCTACCATAAACGAGACCCCAGTGTAAGGATGAATGACGCTTTATTTAATTTAAGCGAAAGATATAAATTAAGAAGAAAGAAAGTAATGTATAACGTTTCCAAAAGCAAAGAAGCGAAGTAAGAGATGACTGTAAGGAGGAATGGACCGAGGAGAAAGGAAAGCACTACCATGGTTCACAATTTTTGAAGCTATGATGCAAAAATAGCAAAAAAAAACCTTTATGCATTACGCAGCAAAAATTGAAACACTTGCTAAAAAAAGTAGAACGCTGATACTAACGAATGGGTCAGACAGATAATAGTAATACTCGAAAATCAAACAAATTAGCTGAACAAGAAGAAATAAAAATGCGTTTTGATCATACAGTATCTGTTTACTTTAATTTTGAAACAGAATGCACCGTTTATAATGAAGAATGAGGACGGCACTATTCCACATTATAAGGGATACTGCATCGACCTTCTCGATGAACTGGCCAAGAATCTCAAGTTTACCTATGAGATCTATCTCTCCCCAGACGGGATGTATGGTGCTGAGTTGGAGAATGGAACATGGAACGGTATGATTGGCGAGTTAGTTGGTAAGGTAATTATCTAACCTCTGCTGCCTAATATATTTCAAATACGCGCTACTGGTAAATGTAAGTTAATATTATTTCTTTCACTCCATCGTAAGGCCCACACCAACAGAGCTCACAATTACATGAAATAAGTAACATTTAGACCTACGGTTGATATACAACTTAGATAGGAATCCATCCAGGTGGGCTGCAATTGTAGAAATTGCAGAAAAAACGCCTGAAAAAAAAAAGGCTACGCCGGAATTTGGCCGTGTCTCTTGACTGTTCACAGGTATGGTCTACGAATACAAAACGATGACTTTTCATTGATTTTGACCTCATGAGTTAAGATGTGGATTCCACAGTGCTCTGGCAACTGGCAGGTCACCACTCTCTTTCATGAATACAAACAAAAGTCATCTCAAATTAAGATTACAAAAAAATATGATGCAGTCATTTGTCTTTCTCTTAAGCGTGCTGACATCGCCGTTGCATCACTTACCGTAACTGAAAGTCGAGAGAAAATTGTGGACTTCAGCGTTCCTTACATGTACTACTCAAGAGAAATACTGGTCAAGAAATCACCTCACAGTGGAAAAGTTGATTTGCTTCAGTTCATGAATCCTTTTGACATTCAGGTCTGGTTGGCTACTCTCGCCAGCCTGATCATCATCTCTGTTGCTGTATTTGTGATAAATTACTTCAGTCCTTATGGGTGCAAAGACGAAAATGGCCGAGGAACATCAGAAGAGTTTAACTTCTTCAACAGTGTGTGGTTTGCTTTAGCCTGCATGCTGCAGCAAGGAGGAGATAACACACCGAAAAGCTCATCAGGTGGAAGCTTACATACTAAAAACCACCCGTAGTAATAAAAGGTCACGCATGCTAAGTGAGGAGAGCCAATCCGGCATTTTAGGTCAGGAATCCAATTTTTCACCAGAAATTAAAAGAAGTGTTTGGGTTCAATATGACTCTTCATGATTTCAACAGAACTCTCCTTTTTTTGGGCTCCAAAATGAAATAAAGTTTGTATACTTTTCCTTTCACTCGATATTCTTACAGCCCATTGATCGAATTCATTATAGGATCGAGGCCACTCGAGCTTGTTCAGATAGTAAAAAATTATTGGGCACGGGTATTATATGAAGATATCTCATGATATCTTCAACAAAGCAATCCTTTTTTTGCTCAATATCCTCCTTAGGTCGGATTCTAACTGGATGCTACTGGTTCTGCATACTCATAATGATCTCAACATACACTGCCAACCTGGCTGCTTTTCTTGTTGTGAAAGATAATGATAATCCGATTAATAATCTAGAGGACATCATAAGGTCCACCTATCAAGTAGCTGTCATTGAGTCAGGAAGTACTTATGAGGCATTCAGGACAAGTCAGTATGTAACGCATGAAAAGATTTGGAATAGAATGGTAACAGCGGGGAGTTTTGTCCAGAGCACAGCGGAAGGAATTCAAATGGTGCGAGACAGAGACCAGTTTGTGTTTATTTCTGATGGGCCTGTTCTTAAACACGCCGCACAACAGCCGCCTTGTGACGTCACCACAGGTCAGTGGAGATGAGAAACGCACAGAGAACCATTTACCATTTCTCTAAACAGTCCTGATTTCTTCATTAAGTTAAAATAACTTTTCTCTAACCTATGTTAACCAGTTGTCATCTTTTGATCCCATCCTGGCAAACCCTGACACCCTCCACCGATTGAAAAATCCTTAAGTTTAAATTCGTTCTGATTTGTTTTGGTCTCAGTTCCAGGCCTGAGTACGGCCCTCGGACTTGCGTTTGCTTTTCAAGCAAATAGTACAGATGTTGATGACGTCACATTGGCTATTCTACATCTTCACGAAAACGAATTCCTTGACAGTTTAAAAAGGGAATGGTGGGAATACAAAGATGAATGTCCTAAAAAGCAGGATACAAGTAAGAATTTCAATTCCTTCTGCACGAGAGTAGCTTTAAATATCCAAATTATGTTAGTTCTCCATCATCCAACATACTATCTGGTTCTTAGGTTTTGGCCCAGTAAGTTTTCGCGAATCCGATAAACCATCATTATTTCTTCATTTTTCACTTTATAAAACTCTGTAGTTGGAGCTCCTTCCACAATATGTTTTCTTTCTTTCAGCTTTGACTCGAAAGCGAATTGATCTCAGAAGCATGCTGGGAGTGTATGTCGTTATGAGTGTCGGATTAATTTTAGCATTGATGGCGCTGACTGCAGAGATCTTTTGGACAAGAATGAAAGAGCGCAAGATAATAACCCAAAGGTTGGTCAGAGTTATTGGAACAAAACAAGACTCTGCTTGGCAGAATGATATCAACTATACATGCATGATCTGCTTAAGAATTTAACGAGGATATGAAAACATAATCATTTGTGGTCAGCACCTAATTTTGCGGTTTTACACTTGTCGTCTTGCTCTTCCTGGTAAAAAGAGAAGTTCCTCTCTTCGATAAGTAAAAGTTGTTAATATTTTTCCCTCGTCCTTTTTTCCTTTTCCAGACCAGAAGATCGTTCCATTGAAGTCAACCAAATCGCACATCCTGATTAGTCTAAGCCGACCAATCAAAGCCTGCACGTGGCTTAGTTTCAAGGAGAGTGAATGAATAAGCAAACCATTTCAAGGCAAGGATCGTGACAAATACATGATGTCATCAAAGCAGTTGTGAAGTGTGCTTCACCATACAACCTCCCTGAGCACCTTGGCTTTTTTTCTTTTCAGTCAGTTTGCCTTGTTTTTCTCGCAAATTGTTTTCTCAATATGCTTCTGTCGTTTTGGGCTTAATTTTCGTCAAATTGTGGCTCATAGTCCAGAAAACATTTTAAATAAATTCAGTGGACATACTATTTTACCATAAGTCTTCACTATTCTTAAAGTTTGCGAAAGTTGCTAAATCAGGCGCCAAATTTTAAAGTCAATTATGTAGACGAAAACAATTTAAAAAATAAACAGATTCAGTTTTTAATAGTGCTTTTAGCTGTCTTTATTGTTAGTTTCAATCACTCGTGATATCATATTTGGATAAGTTTCATCTCGTTTTTTTTCTTCAATTTTAAACTGCCAAAGTTAGATTGTACCACTCCAAACCTCACAATTAGAATATAACGTGATAGAGTTATTAGATCTCAACAGATAATCATTAAACTGGCATCACAGTCCAAGTCTGAAAGCTAACAAAATCACGCAGTTATGTACAAAGCAGGACGACGATAGCGTAGCTATAGCTCGAAACGTCAGATTTCCAAACATCAATAAGATAGTAACAATCTTCATCAACGTCAAGTTGAACTAACCTTTGATCCAAACTCCTAATTTAATTTTCTACCCCAACCCACCTTGAGATTTATAATAGGAATAACTTTCATTTAAAGTAGAGGCAACAACAAAAAACATGTGTACAATTATGTTATCTCAGAAGGTCCTGGGCGAATTTTCACTGAACGAAGTTTCGTCCTGTGGAAATAATCAAAGAAAAATGTAAGAATTAAATCAGTTTGTTTTTCAACAGCGTTAAAAACAGCATAACTTGTGCATCCAACTCATCTTCTTAGCTGATCTTTGCTGCAATCATTATCAAACACACAGTAAAACGTAACTTTGAGCAACCAAAGCAATCTTGCCCGTTCAGGAAAAACATCGACCACGAGTTCAGATGTCCTAGAATGACTCCATACAAACCTGTGCAGCTTGTCTACCAGCGCTTGTTTAGCTTTTCTCTTCCAGTAAAGTTCCGCCACAAGTGTCATGAATGCTATGATCATTCCAACAGCTAAAACAATGTACACACCCAGCATACTCATAATACCAATTCTTTTTCGAGACAAAGCTAAAATAAAAATAAGGAAACATGATTGGTACAAACTGAATATCATATAGCGCAGCGGATTTTGTACGTTGACCCGTCAGCTTTCATTATGGTTTTGTATAGGATTGCACGCGCGGGGCCGTATTGGCCACTTTCTCAACATCCCAACATTGAGTGTGCAATACTAAAGCTGTATTGTTTCATCCGGCAACAGTCAATCTTATGTCTCATAAACTACTTTAAACAGTTGACACTTGTCATGTCAGCTTAAGGATTAAAAAGTACTGATGAACGCTTCTCGCTTTGAAGTTAACCCTGACGTCACAGACAATACACATCATTAATCATATTATGACGTTACAGATAACTACAATAACCCAGGAGTCTTTCTCCGTTGTTAACCAGAATTATGAACTCCTAGCATTATTGCTTCAATTTACTTAAGACGAACGTCTTAAGTAAAAAAAAGGTTTGAAAACGAAGCAAGCTATGGTGGAAGTGGCTCCAAGGAGGTCCGTCATGTCGCTTATTACTGAAAGATCAAACAGACAACAAAGACCTGCGATAGCTTCCCATTTAACAACTGAATCTGTTTTGGAAGAATCGTTGATATGTTTAATATGCAGTACAGGACAACTGGAGATTAAAGACGGGGACACTGCACAAAGCAAAGCCGAGACCTGCAATTTGTGTAAAGAACACGGCTACGACGGAAACAGACAGGAAAAAGAGTTTTTCTGCATATTTTGCTATGAAAAACGAAGATGCAAAAAGGAAAAAGCAAGAGCAAATCTTAAACGGCGAAATACCTTGGTGGAAGAAAGTGTTCATGGGGCCGAAGGATCGTTGAAGAAAATGAAAATCTGCGGTGACACACAAGCTCGGAGCAAAATGGGAGCAGGTCAATCATAATGTCCATGATGATGACGATGATATCACTAAAGGTTATTTTATGATCATGCAACAATTTCCTGCTTATTTAACGGAAATAGACTGCTGACAGTCATCATCGAGGCAACAAATCATTCTAAGGACTTACTACAGGTATCTGAAGAAAGCACTTCAAAAAAAATTTTACATACACGTTTCTTCTTCGACTGGACATTTATTCGTACTATCCCACCACTTCCTTTGCAAGCTGGTGAGAAAATCGTTCTCATGCAGACGCAAAATGGCCAGAGTAAAGTCATTTACGTGTGGATCATTAGCTTGGAAGGCCAGTGCAAGTCCTTTCGACGTGCTTAGACCTGGAACTGAAACAAAAATAAACCTAAGCTGTTACTCATTGTGATTATTTATTAATCAAATGATCAAATCAAATATCGGTCTTTTTGATAAATATTTCAGTTAAGCTGATACCAAAATGACAAGTCTTGGGTACGAATAACAGGATTTTTGGAATAAGCTTATCTAATCGTTTCTTTTGTTATAAATTTAACATAAATTTGGAAAGAATAGCACCACTCCACTTTAAGCGGCGAGTTTTTAGGGAGACGATTTGCGTCAAGTTATAAATCTCATTACCAGGTAGCTTCCATTAATTAAGCTTAAGTATTTACCAACTTGCAGGTCACAGGGTTTTTTGTTGGCGATATGTTGAAGAAACGGCCCGTCAGTGATAAACGCGAACTCATCTTTCTCTCTCACCCACTCAACACCTTGCGCTGTATTTTCAGCAAGGGTACCCTCCGATTTTATTTTGTGCCAGATTTTTTTATGTGTTTCGTAGCCGCTCGTCTCGAAGAACTCTGAAGTGCTGGATGAGTCGAGTATTCCCACCGAATACGATGATTTCACGATGTCCTCTAGGTTATTAATCGGATGTTCGGCGTTCTTTACAGTGAAGAAAGCGGCCAAATTGGCAGTGTATGTTGAGACCCAGATTAATATGCAAAACCAATAGCAACCAGCAAGGATACGACCTTAAGAAATAAGCAGCATCATCACAAATTATTACAGCATGAAATTATTATGACTCAAGGGAGATAATAAACACTAACAAGCGAGAAACTCTGGCCGGTAAAGTATACTTCCCCACCTGATAGGCTCTTTGGTGTATTATCTCCTCCTTGCTGCAACATACAGGCCAAGGCGAACCATACACTGTTGAAGAAACTAAACTCCTCTGATGTTCCTCGGCCATTTTCATCTTTGAATCCATAAGGACTGTAGTAATTTATTACAAACACAGCAATAGAGATGACCACGAGGGTAGCTAAGGTAGCGAACCAAACTTGATTATCAAACGGATTCATGAACTGCAGCAGGTCATAATTTTCCTTGGATGATGTTTTTTTCAATAGTATATCTTCAGTGTAATACATGTAAGGTACGCTGAAGTCTACTACCTTCTCTCGACGTTCTGTTACAGTGAGCGCTGCAACGATTATATCGGCGCGCTTTGAACAAAGTAGAATAGCTAGTTAGAATTGCAATATTTCCTCAGTTTCCTTATACAAAGTCTTTCTTTTAAGCGATAAGCCAGTTATTTCACCGCCATATTTCTGTGGATTATCAGAGAAACCTTACACTCTGTTCAGTAGCATACCCATGACCTTCTACCTATCCAGTTTAACAACACTTTCACTGATCAGTAAAATCTTCGTCACAAGAGAGTGACTTTACACAATGCTGAGGGTCAGCATCCTAACTATTATTTCTTTCTTATATCATTGTTTACTTAGTGAAAAGTATCATTTATGAAATCTTACCTCGTTTACAATCTCCTTCATCGTTCCACTCCAAGTTCCATCTTCATTTTCAGCACCATACTTGCCGTCAGGAGAGAGGTAGAGCTCATACGTAAATTTAAGGTTTCTTGCCAGCTCATTCAGAAGATCAATGCAGTATCCTTCGTAAGAAAATCCGCCGTTTTTATTTTTCACCCTCATCACAAAGGGAGTGTCCTAGGGTTAGAGAAACAGCGCCAGAACCTTTACAATAGAATTTCGACCTCTGGCATAGATTGATCTAATTTGCATTCGAGGATACCCCAAAGATCATGATTTGACACCAACATATTACTAATATTGTGACAGAAAAACGTCTCCAAATCAAATAACATTCAATCAAGCGTGAGGTCTTCTTGGTTTCTTGGTCTCCCATTCCACTGACACGACTTAATTTGTTAATCATATGAAAATAATGAATATAAATCAAATTCAGTCTGTTTCATTACCAGTAAACCAACAGCCCTCAGCTTTCTCCCCTCTAAGGTTGTTTTTGACAGTGGGTTATCCATGTTACGTAGGATATTTCCAGAAAACACGGCGCCCTTAGATGAATTCCAGGTACCTATCTAAAAAAGGGGAAAAAACAACGCAACAAAGACGATATAAGTGAACTTGGTCGAAGATCCTTTGATGGAATGAGTTGAAATCGTCTCCAAATGCCTTGAGATGCCTGAGCGATTTTGTTTGAAAATTGCTTCACCCAAGCGGCTCTGCTAATACATTCGGCCCTAACATCAAGGACGTTCAGGTCGCCTTTTATGTCGAGATCGCAAATTTTTTTTAAATGTGCCTGTTTCTTTTACGTTTTATAAAATCAGAAAGGGAAAGTTGAGATAAGTCTCAATCACCCAAAGCGTCAACTAAATTAATTAAATATTCGAATCATTTCAAACATCTCAAAACAAAGAAAAAGAAATTGGATCTAATTTGAAGCTTGAGATACCTACTTTCTTAAAAGAATTGTTACGAAGATTTAAAATTTCCAGTTCAACTCTTTTACGTTCCCCTTGCTCGTTAAATTGGAGAAATCCTGTAGTTCCATTGAGACTGACCTGTTTTGGAGATATGATAGAATAGATAAACTTCAGTTCGATGAATTAAGCTCTCCCTGGATTCTGAAAAGTAAATTGACATACTTCTCATGCTACTAAGATAGATTCTAAATTGTGCCATAGAAGTGACTGAGAAGACTAATAGAAACAATCCAAACAGTCTTTACCATCCTCAAGCATGTTAACATGGCTTTGGTTGCTTCAGGACCAATATCAGATCCGTTGATTGATGAACAAGGCTCTATATTTGCTGCTTTGTTGATGGTCTGGACTGCATCATAACTAACTGCCGCCAATTGCTGTCGTGATAGGAAAGTTAACGATATTAGTTTCTTCGTTACGTTTGGGAAGGAGGACAGATACGAATGACCTACGAAAACTGAATGTCGTTCAACCCGTAACGAGAGACCCGCTCTATACTCCGAACCTAACGAGTTTCTGCAAGACAATGGTCATTCCCTCTAATATTCAAGATCCTTTTTGTTGAAAACATGCTGATTTTCTTGTTTGCTTTTGTTTTTTTCTGTAGTATACATTCATTACATATGGATAAGCTGCTATTCTATTGTATTCTTGAGTCGTTCCTTATAGGATCTAGTAATAAAAGCAAATAAATGAGTAAGTTTTAAAGAACTGCGTCTGTAATCGTGAATATTACACTTAGCGAGGGATAAGACTATATGTGGGGTCCTGTCTGTCCATAGGAGCAGCAAGCAGAGATGAAATATACATTTACATATTAAACCTGCCTTGTCAACGGAACTGCTGGCCGAATAATTTCCAACTACATGCTTTAGAAGATCATTAACTGTGTGGTCATCGTACGACAGCTTCAAAGCTACCACAGCAAATTGGTAGCAGGTTAAATTCAAAGGCATTTGCACCTATAGAGTAATGAATAAAACCCCGTAAATTTAGGTTGATTTGACCGTGGCCACACGGTTTTCATTTAAAATCTGCCGCCAAATGCTGTTTGGATTTGAAGTAGTATATTGAACTGCAGGGCTTAAAATTCTATCTGCTACACTGAGTTGGGATCAGTTTACCCTTCTTGGTTACGTTGTCCTCCGCTATCTGTCTATTCAGTGTTTGATTTCAGTATTCATTGACTGTAAAATTTTGTATTGAAGTCTTAAAATTTCGTTTATCAAACCTGTCCTTGGATAATCCAAATATATGTCTTTCTGTGGTTGCAAGGCTTCTATGATAAAATAAAAGATGTTTTCAAAATTATAAAGCTCTCGCTTTGAAAATTATCCTCTGATAAATCACTTTGGTGAGTCAAAATGCATAGGGAAAGAAAGATATTCTTAAGAGAGTAAAATTTGAGAATTTTATAACCTGTTGTAGCATTAGCTGAATGTTTTTATTTTCCATGTAGAGTACAACAATTTCAGCATCAAAGTCCTTTACTTGCTCTACTGCTGATTGTATCGCTGCTGTTAGTCCTTCATCCTGTCCCTGCTCATAGAGTTGAACTAAATTCACAGTCAGCTGTAATTTTTGGGTGATGGCGACGAAAAAGCCAGCCTCGTGCACATGACGCTCTAAACAACAATACACACAAAAATGACAGTCACGAATTTATAACACTTAGAGACTGACAGGGCCATAAACTAGAATATTTGGTGAAAACACTATTTATACAGGTCGTAAGTAAAGAATTTGATGTTTAATAGCACCAGGAATATACGGTTGATCGTGATGAGAGTTTTTGCTCACGAGTTCACTATAATTTAGATTGTTCGTGCTTAAAACAACGGTGAATGAAGCCTCGTTTACCTTCATAAACAAGAACAATGTTTTTCCATCCAAAGGTATTCACTATGTCACGTGTTGCACGCGCATAGTCATTGTATCCCGCTGACATCTGTATTGCTTTTTCACAGTGGTCCAACGGTCCACTATCATGTCGGAGACGAATGAGAGGAATACCGGTTACCGTCGACAGTGCGCATGCGGACGTCGTTGCTTCACTTCCCTCAATAAGTGTAATGACGTTGCTTTCGAAAATCGTCGTGGCTGAAATAAATGAGTTTGCAAACATCGTATATCTTTGAATGAAAAAAATATCTTTAGAATAATCGGTAAGATTAACAAATAAAACTTTCTCCTACCTTGATTAAATAGGTTCAGAGCGTCTGAAGTGTTAAATTTCTTTAACACCACTGAGACATTACTTGAACTGGAGGCGTTGTTGAAGACTGAGTTCACTGCATGAAACTCATCTAAATGACCAACAATAAATCCTGTATAAATTGGATAAAAAAGAGGGTCTGCAAATGAGCTTCAGTTTATTGTGTTTTAAACACGTTCGATAACTGTTTAGAGATTGTTTTTAGAATTTTATGATGGTGTTCCTTTTATAACGATCTATATGGTATTACAATAAATTATTGTATATATAATCCTAGAGGATCGGTTGCTAAGAATACTTTATCTTATAGTTTGTTTTGTGGTAGATACAACTGACAATCCATGATGAGCTATAATGATAACTTACCGCAAGCGAAGTTCTTCTTTGTTGCATAAATCCTTTGCAGTAATGACACAATAACGACTACCTCAGAGAGAATGGCTCTTGTCTTCATCTTGGGGTTCTAGATAATCAGAGAATGAATAGATAAAAGTTAAACAAGGAGGTAAATACACAAATAAATAAACAGATGGATATGACCAATACCAAAACAATAGTTCAGTTAGAACACTTAAGACTAAAATCAGTAACAAAAAATTGATTAATAAAACAGATAAGAAATATTGTCTCTTTTCAAGTTTTGTAAAGGATTGCCTCTTGAATATTGCTATCCAGTGATTCGTCTTGAATATCTTTTGAGCAAGGAAGTAACAATTGAATTATATTCTACCTTTCGGGCCATAAATAGATTAACTTGGCCAGAAAATAATATGTATTTGGACGAATAAACCGCAAAAAACATTTCTTGGAAGATAAGCCAAAAGTAGATGAGGATTATTTCTTGAAAACACAAAAGTACTACTCCGTTAGGTACTCTGATTGTTACGACAAACCCCCGAGGAGAGCTGAAAGCTTATTTTTATCTCTGCCAGATTGTTCCAGATAATTACAAATGTCCATTTTTAAGTTAAGCAATAAAAAAAAAATTAAATTATCAGAATCTTGAAAGATGCAAAATTCCTTAAAATAAAGAAGTTTGTCATTCTAGTCTTTTTCTGCAGAAACAACGGGCATTTTAATAAGTTGAAGAAAACATCTTTCAAAGGTCTTCAGGGCAATAGAAATGTTTTGGTTCAAAATAAAAACAAAAAATTAATTAAAAAAAACAAAGCGTATCTAGCAAAATTGATATTTGCCGCCGGATTTCTTCGCACATCAATATTTTTTTATCCTTGTATATACTGAAAACATATGACAAACATAGAATTAGTGGAGTTCACGCCGTCTGAAATTTCATTCCATCTTAGCTAATTTTAATTTCGTCTAAGGCAATTATCGCCTGATGATGAATAATTAATTACAGCAAGAAATTATGTTTTCCTTGCACCATAAAAATGAGGGATAATGATAATGAATAAACTAAATAAATCATTCCCTGGTTAACTGAGAAAGTAAAATATTTTTCCGTTATGAGAGGAGGCTCCTTTGTCTGATTCTTGAGAGAAATGTTCCTTGTAAGTCTTCTTAAAATGTGTCGGTCTCAAATAAACGTTTGTCATGAAAATAGTCACAAGAACATGGTGGTATGTCCTCAAAATAAGAATTGCTAATTTTACGGTTTAGCTTCAAGTACGAGGGCAAATTTATCAAATAACATTGAAATCCGTAAAGTAATAAACACAGTAACTACAATGGTTGTTTTTCTTTGACATTGGCGGACAACACACACATTCCACACGCAGTTCTTTAAAACGACACTTTCATCTTTACAGAACGAGACAAAGGATGCAGTAGTTAAGTTCAGAGTTCGATATCTCTGCGACCCGTTAAAATGTCTGGAAATGAAAATGACGAAACTCTACACACTTTCAAGGATATTTTGATGACAAATTCCATGAAAACCTTTTTTTTTTGGAAATTATTGGAATAGACTCCATATCGTCCAAGACCGACGAAAATCCAATTTGCGAAGTTAATTTGAGATCCAAGGTATGAATTTCTGGTCAATCCAACCCCAGCGCTATCGGCACTATTTCAAAATCCATAAATCTGTTTAATTTGTCACAATTAATTCTCGCACTTTTCAAGTCTAAATCCATCGATCCGCAAAACTCTTCGTCCTGCCACCCCTCGGCAGCCATTGTAAAACACTTAAGATAACTTATTATTCAACAAATAAATCCACTTATGACTTACATCATTGAATTCAAACATAAAAACATACAAATTAACAAAACTGACCTGTTATCTTCATTAGGTTTATTGATCTCTTATTTATCGAACCCGATCTTCCGACAAAAATTTTGCGCCTTTCGTAGAGTTGAAAAACAAGTTTGACACAAATTAAATTTGAGCGCCGGGAATCTATATATAGAGACACCTGTCAGTTGAGTCTCAAGTGGAAATTGCAGATAAATTATTTAAGAGCCAGGTTGGGCATCTAACAACTTTCATGATAAATATTCAGAGGGTCGTTCAAAAACTTGTTATTTCACAGTTCGTTGATTCTCTTAAATTTTCCCCCCAAAATTTTTCGAGTTTGTATCGAATTTCGCCCAAGAGAAGAGTTACCCAACACTACAAAATTCAACACCAAAAATTGGAAGTTTTGCTGTGGGGAATTTCACAAGAACATTAGACTGGTGCTGAAAAACGTTAGATATGCAGAAATAGGAGACTGAACCATGATTGAAACCGTGAAAGTGTTTATCAGTCTCTACTTTAAGAGCACTACCAGCTCTAATTAACCTGCATGACTTTGTGTTCTCCGCAGCAAACACTATGAGGTATGTGAAACAGCTGATATCCTTTCTTTACCTCAAGCTTCAAAACATCAGATGCCAATACTTAACCCACTGACTATATTTCCTCTCTTCATTCAGTGGCAACGAACATAGGATTTGAAGGATATTCGCCAAATTCGTAAAAGCCCTCTAACGATTCTTTAAGTATTTTGTTGATAATTAACAAAAAGGTGCGCCACGCAAATACGCTATTTTGCTAATACTGGCGTGCAGATGAATGCTGGAATTGGCCGAGCCAGTATCAGGTCACTCAAGGGGCATGTTGGTTTTCCTTCGCAAAGGCACAATATTTAGAAAACTGTAGAAGTGTGGAAGACATTTCAAGAAATCCCAAAGTAGAGGACTTAAAAACATTTCTTAAAGAAAGGGATATTAATCTTTCTGGCGACAAGAAAAGCCAGGCCGAAAAAGTTTTTGGCGCGGTTACGTTAGGTTTGGAAACCCTACCTACGCGTGCTGAAGAAGAGGAAAGGAAGAGGCAAGGCAAAACCGAAAAATTGTCGTTAGAACACGGACTGATATAGCTACCATCCCCACAGAAACTTCAAACTGGTTAAGCGATTGGAAGCGAGAATTTCCCTGATACCACCGAGGAAAACGTTGAGAAATATTTAGCCGATAGAGCCCCAAAAGCACTCCTGAAAGGATCGTGTTTAGAGGAGTCGGGACAAGTCACTGATATCACAATATTAGTAATAATGTCCGGTACTGTTTTGTCCGTGGTAAGGTCATTCTGCAAGAACGCACAAATAATGCACCATACGAGCTTTAGGTGCTTCCTAACAAAGAAGGTACTGTTGTAACAGGAGAATGTTCGTGTGTAGCTGGATAAGTACACAAATTTTAGTTGAAGTTCATAAGCAAAATCTCTTTCGCTTTGCAAGGATCCCTATGTTTCTGCTATATATACATTAAGAATTTGCAAAAGGCTCTTGACAAACATTTCACTCATGATAATAGTGTTTAGAGCCTGCAGTTTGCAACATTTCATTCCCATCAACACAGTGACATGCTTCTGATAATTTGATTTGTTTTCTGAGGCATAGTTAAATCACAGGAAGGCCAAGAACAGACAATACTTTTTGTCTATATGAAGGCATTTATTTTGCTGCAGCTAATATGAACATATGCTGATAGCCATAAAAGAGATGCATAGTCATATGATTACAAATACATTGGACCATCTTAAAAACTATAGGCATGCACTTACTTCTCAAAGGCTTTTTTTTTTATTTCTTTAACAGGTTAGCTGGAGTGTGTAAACAAGTGGGGCACTTTTGTACCATATTTCTCTAGAAGTTAGAAAGGGAAACAACAAAACATGCACATGAAAACCTCAGGCCTGGGGGAGACCTTCAGCTTTGCCTAAGAAACGTTACTCTGCCAGCAGATTATCAAACATCCAAATAAAGAAAGCCCAAGCGCACAAAGGCAACTCCTTTGTCCCTCCCGTGCACTGTTACTAGGTCTGGATATGGATATATGCAACAGAAGAAAGACAGCCCATGATATTGGACCAGGATGAATTGAAACACCTAGCAGCTCTAACAAATGGTAGATGTGGTATCCTTCTTAATTCCGGCTATCCCAAGAGCCAGTCAGAGCCTGATATAGCAGGTAATTTAGTGTTACAATAACTGATATAAATGAGTTAGCTGGCGGAGAAACTGTTCAAGCGTTTGATGAGCCTTTGCCAATTTCAGATCAAGCTGCCATGATACATGCGCAGTGGCCAAATAGTTCAGTAGAGGTAAAAATAAGAAATTTCTTCAGGCAATTGTTTTTATCAAATGAACTGCAACAGCGAATTGCCTCTCTTACGAAATGGCTGTCTAAGACCCTGGAATAGAACAAATACAGAAAGGGTGTAATAACAGCTACCAAACTACAAGTAATCAGAAAATATGAGGATGACCTTCATGTAAAAAACTTAGAATCTGCCAAAAATCTTATGGTTGACATTCTTCATTACAAAACCACAGCACAAACCAAGGCAATGAGGTGGAGTTTTGCAAACGAACTTGTTGAAAGGGAACGATATAGAAAAGTAATGAGTGCTGCACATTCTAAATTTAACCTTGAGGAAACTGGTCTGGTAGTGTCATTTGACACACCCTACATTTGTTGCCAGTCCAGATGCATTGGTAAGATGCAACTGCTGTGGGGAGGGTATTGCTGAGTTCAATACAACATGGGCTCACAGGGAAAAGACGATTCGAGAATTTGCTGCGACCAATGGAACTTGTTTGGAAGTAAATGGAGAGGAAATCAAACTAAGTAGGAAATATTCCTATTACTACCAAATACAGATGTTACTTGGAGTCACCAAGAAATTGTTTATTGACATTTTTTTAGTGACTTCTGTGGAACACTATCAAGAACGTATTAATTGAATGAGGAGTTGTGGAAGTCATGTCTTCCAAAGTCGAGAGCATTCTTACCGAATCATTTTACTTGCAAAGTCAATTGAGACTTATTAGTTCTTTTGTTTTTTTTTTTTGACTCGTCTCAAATCTTCCTGCTCGTAGGCTAGCGTCTAAAGAAACTTTTTACGAAATTACTTTTGGCC